>NC_140176.1:96351840-96546840 GCF_963971535.1 Notolepis coatsorum | reverse complement strand
AGAACCCACCTTCTTCTTCACTGGACGTCTTAAGAACCTACCTTCCTCTTCACTGGACGTCTTAAGAACCTACCTCCTTCACTGGACGTCTTAAGAACCTACCTTCCTCTTCACTGGACGTCTTAAGAACCTACCTTCCTCTTCACTGGACGTCTTAAGAACCTACCTCCTTCACTGGACGTCTTAAGAACCTAGCTTCCTCTTCACTGGACGTCTTAAGAACCTACCTTCCTCTTCACTGGACGTCTTAAGAACCTACCTCCTTCACTGGACGTCTTAAGAACCTACCTTCTTAAGCGACTTACTCGGCTCCGTCTAAATATAGCGCCCGGTGACATTTGAGTGTAACACAGAGTTAGATATAAGGTTTCAAAGGGTGAGCGACACTGCCATCTGGCAGGATGCGGCCGGTATTGCACTTTGGCGATCTCAAAATCCTTTCATATGGCAACACCGAGGTCAATGGATGAATAATGAATGAAAATAGCGAATAAAAGAAAAAACGACGAGATATCTCGGGTTCTGGCGTCCAACACATGGCGAGTTAACCCAAGATATCTCGGGTCTGGCAATTAAAGACTTAAGAACCTACCTTCTTCTTCACTGGACGTCTTGGGGCAGCCGTGCGGCAGGTAGGTCAGCTGAACCTTGCGGTTGATGCCGGAGAAGTGGCCGTACCTGGAGGAAACCAGTGAGTGGTTGGAAAAGGTACAAGTTAATGAAATGGAGAGACAGGATGGCCTAGAGAGGTAAAGGGCCGACCAGTAACTGAAAGGTTGCCGCTTCGATCCTCGCCACTGACAGGAGGGTGTGTGCCAGCTGTGAGCTGGTGACTGAAGGGTGGCTGGTATTTCAACTACGGTGCCCACCATCTCTGCCAAAGTGCCCTTGAGCAAGGCACTGAATCCCAAAATTGCTCCAGGTGGTGTTGCACTGCGAGCGACCCTGCACTCTGACCTCTGTGATGAAATGCATACAGTATGTGTGGCGGACTGTGTAACTAGGAGGGATATGAGGACTGTGTGTAACGAGGAGGGATATGAGGACTGTGTGTGTGTGTAACTAGGAGGGATATGAGGACTGTGTGTAACTAGGAGGGATATGAGGACTGTGTGTAACTAGGAGGGATATGAGAACTGTGTGTAACTAGGAGGGATATGAGGACTGTGTGTGTGTGTAACTAGGAGGGATATGAGAACTGTGTGTGTGTAACTAGGAGGGATATGAGGACTGTGTGTAACTAGGAGGGATATGAGGACTGTGTGTAACTAGGAGGGATATGAGGACTGTGTGTAACTAGGAGGGATATGAGAACTGTGTGTGTGTAACTAGGAGGGATATGAGGACTGTGTGTAACGAGGAGGGATATGAGGACTGTGTGTGTGTGTAACTAGGAGGGATGAGAGAACTGTGTGTAACTAGGAGGGATATGAGGACTGTGTGTAACTAGGAGGGATATGAGAACTGTGTGTGTGTGTAACTAGGAGGGATATGAGGACTGTGTGTAACTAGGAGGGATGAGAGAACTGTGTGTAACTAGGAGGGATATGAGGACTGTGTGTAACTAGGAGGGATATGAGAACTGTGTGTGTGTGTGTAACTAGGAGGGATATGAGAACTGTGTGTAACTAGGAGGGATATGAGGACTGTGTGTAACTAGGAGGGATATGAGAACTGTGTGTAACTAGGAGGGATATGAGGACTGTGTGTAACTAGGAGGGATATGAGAACTGTGTGTAACTAGGAGGGATATGAGGACTGTGTGTAACTAGGAGGGATATGAGAACTGGGATATGAGGACTGTGTGTAACTAGGAGGGATATGAGGACTGTGTGTAACTAGGAGGGATATGAGGACTGTGTGTAACTAGGAGGGATATGAGAACTGGGATATGAGGACTGTGTGTAACTAGGAGGGATATGAGGACTGTGTGTAACTAGGAGGGATATGAGAACTGGGATATGAGGACTGTGTGTAACTAGGAGGGATATGAGGACTGTGTGTAACTAGGAGGGATATGAGGACTGTGTGTAACTAGGAGGGATATGAGGACTGGGATATGAGGACTGTGTGTAACTAGGAGGGATATGAGGACTGTGTGTAACTAGGAGGGATATGAGGACTGTGTGTAACTAGGAGGGATATGAGAACTGTGTGTAACTAGGAGGGATATGAGGACTGTGTGTAACTAGGAAGGATATGAGGACTGTGTGTAACTAGGAGGGATATGAGGACTGTGTAACTAGGAGGGATATGATGACTGTGTGTAACTAGGAGGGATATGAGGACTGTGTAACTAGGAGGGATATGATGACTGTGTGTAACTAGCAGGGATATGAGGACTGTGTGCAACTAGGAGGGTTCTGAAGACTGTGTGTGTGTGTGTGTGTGTGTGTGTGTGTGTGTGTGTGTGTGTGTGTGTGTGTGTGTGTGTGTGTGTGTGTGTGTGTGTGTGTGTGTGTGTGTGTGTGTGTGTGTGTGTGTGTGTAACTAGGAGGGATAATGAGGACTGAATGCTTACATTTCAAGGACGGTTTTTAGTTGCTCAAGCTTTGCTTTGGATTCTTCTATTTCTGAATCGTTTTTCTGTACGATTTCCACCAGGAGCTGTCTGGCTATGTCCAGCACTTCCTGTAGACACACAGCAACAGATCCAAGTGGAATTAGAAGCAGGGATGCACGATAATTATCGGGCCGATATCAGCAATTATGACGTCATCCAGATAAAAAAATAATAGTTTTTTTACACTTTATTTTTTTTACACTTTTTTCCTTTCATGTCAGCGTTCACACGCACAATATATGCTTACTTAGGATTTTACTTGATTCAACAACAAAGCAGTCGGGGCAATGGCAAGCCGAAAACTGTCGAAAATGTAGTTATTTGAAGTTTGGATATTTTTTTTTACAACTGAGGTAGGTAGATTACATTTTTAGAGACTAAAGTACCGAAAAAAGGTACCGGTATCGATTCATGGGTACCGGTATCGATTCACAGGTACCGGTACCGTATCGGTTAAAATGTGAACGGTACCCATCCCTACTGACAAAGCACAATACCTGTTGGTTTTTAGTTCACTCATTGTTCAGGGAAACACATTGTTAATGACATTGACGGATTGTGAATTTTGTGATTGACTCAAATTATATTTATTTGGAAAAATAAATAGTCACTTTATTTGAAGAGTCAAACCTGTTCTCTTGGCTTTGTTTTGTTCATAGTAGTAACGCTCATGTCATGAAAAAATCTGGTTAGGTCAAAACTACAGGAATACATATATTATTTTTTATAATACAATAAATATATATATCGGTTATCGGTATCGACCTTGAGGAGCAGAAAGTTATCGATATCGGGGTCAAAAAATCAATATCGTGCACCCCTAATTAGAAGTAATCAAGGAATCATCTGATGCAGAAGCTCACATGTTATGAAACGACGCCGGGAGACGCATAGAACCAGAGGGATTGTGATGAGGGTTAATTAACTAACTAAATCAACAATTTAGTCACATGATTAATAGGGTTAATGTCATTTTAGATGTACGTCCAAATCAGGTGAACAGTGTAGGAATTACAACAGTTTCTACATGTGCAGCCCATCCCCCTTTTTAAAAGGGACCAAACTAACAAACCATGAATAAAATGGTCACTTTTAATACTTGGTTGCAAATTCTTTGCAGTCGATGACAGCCTGCAAGTCTGGAACCCATAGACGTCCCTGGTGATGCTCTGCCAGGCTGCAACGGTCTTCAGTTCCTGCTTGTTCTTGGGGCATTTTCCCTTCGTTTTTTTCTTCAGCAAGTGAAATGCTGCTCAATTGGATTCAGGTCAGGTGATTGACTTGGCAATTGCATAACATTCCACTTATTTGCTTTCAAAAACTATTTGGTTGCTTTCGTAATAATGCTTCGGGTCATTGTCCATCTGCACTGTGAAGCGCCGTCCAATGAGTTCTGAAGCATTTGGCTCAGAATTATGAGCAGATAATAATTGCTAGAAACACTTCAGAATTCATCCTGCTGATTTTGTCAGCAGTCTCATCATCAATAAACCAGTTCCATTGGGCAGCCATACATGCCCACGCCATAACACTACCACCACCATGCCCACGCCATAACACTACCACCACCATGCCCACGCCATAACACTACCACCACCATGCCCACGCCATAACACTACCACCACCATGCCCACGCCATAACACTACCACCACCATGCTCACGCCATAACACTACCACCACCATGCCCACGCCATAACACTACCACCACCATGCTCACGCCATAACACTACCACCACCATGCTTCAATGGTGAGGTGGCATGCTTTGGATCATGAGCAGTTCCTTTCCTTCTCCATACTTTTCTCTTCCCATCATTCTGGTACAAGTTGATCTTTGTCTCAACTGTTCATAGGATGTCGTTCCAGAACTGTACAGGCTTTTAACTCGATGTTGTTTGGCTCACCAATGGTTTAGTGAAGTCTTCTCTTGTGGTGAACCCTCTGTATTCACTCTGGTGAAGTCTTCTCTTGTGGTGAACCCTCTGTATTCACTCTGGTGAAGTCTTCTCTTGTGGTGAAGCCTCTGTATTCACTCTGGTGAAGTCTTCTCTTGTGGTGAAGCCTCTGTATTCACTCTGGTGAAGTCTTCTCTTGTGGTGAACCCTCTGTATTCACTCTGGTGAAGTCTTCTCTTGTGGTGAACCCTCTGTATTCACTCTGGTGAAGTCTTCTCTTGTGGTGAAGCCTCTGTATTCACTCTGGTGAAGTCTTCTATTGTGGTGAACCCTCTGTATTCACTCTGGTGAAGTCTTCTCTTGTGGTGAAGCCTCTGTATTCACTCTGGTGAAGTCTTCTCTTGTGGTGAAGCCCCTGTATTCACTCTGGTGAAGTCGTCTCTTGTGGTGAACCCTCTGTATTCACTCTGGTGAAGTCTTCTCTTGTGGTGAACCCTCTGTATTCACTCTGGTGAAGTCTTCTCTTGTGGTGAAGCCCCTGTATTCACTCTGGTGAAGTCGTCTCTTGTGGTGAACCCTCTGTATTCACTCTGGTGAAGTCTTCTCTTGTGGTGAACCCTCTGTATTCACTCTGGTGAAGTCTTCTCTTGTGGTGAACCCTCTGTATTCACTCTGGTGAAGTCTTCTCTTGTGATGAACCCTCTGTATTCACTCTGGTGAAGTCTTCTCTTGTGGTGAAGCCTCTGTATTCACTCTGGTGAAGTCTTCTCTTGTGGTGAACCCTCTGTATTCACTCTGGTGAAGTATTCTCTTGTGGTGAAGCCTCTGTATTCACTCTGGTGAAGTCGTCTCTTGTGGTGAACCCTCTGTATTCACTCTGGTGAAGTCTTCTCTTGTGGTGAACCCTCTGTATTCACTCTGGTAAAGTATTCTCTTGTGGTGAAGCCTCTGTATTCACTCTGGTGAAGTCTTCTCTTGTGATGGTCAACTGTTGTGAAGAGGTTTTTCTTCTCCAGGGAAAGAATTCTTCTGTCATCCACCACATTTGTTGTCTGTGGTCTTCCGGGTCTTTTGGTGTTGCCGAGTTCACCAGTGCAATCTTTCTTTGAATGTACCCCCATGTTTAGAGTTTTCAGCCTAATGATGGCTTGCTTCACCGATAGTGACAGCTCTTTGAACCTCATATTGACAGTTGACAGCAAAAGATTCTAAATGCAAATACCACACTTGTATCTGCTCCTCGTGAATGAAATAATGAACACACAACATGGAACAGCTGAGCAGCCAATTGTCAAATTATGTTTGGTCCCTTATAAAGGAGGAGGCACATATAGAAACTGTTGTAATTCCTACACCGTTGACCTGATTCGGACACTTAAAGCACATCTCGTTTAATTTCAAATCCATTGTGGTGGTGTACAGTCAGAATGATGAAAATTGTGTTGGTGTCCAAATCTTTATGAACCTGACTGCATACACACACACACACACACACACACGCATCTATGTTCCACACACACACACACACACATACATAAACATGCACATGCCTTGCCTTACCAAAAAAGGCGTCCTGTCGGTCCCTGTCACACACACACAACCAGATAGAAGCTCGCTCACACACACACACACACACATACATACACATACACACACACACTCAACTCCACTGGCTAATAACCAAAGGAGGACAACTCGTCATGTAAACTCATGAACAGCTACATGATGGTCTCATGATGACTTCACGGTGGAAGTCAGAGAGACAGGAACCACTTTTAGAAGAATATGATTTAAACAGAAGATGGAACTTTGGATGACCAGCCTATATTAGTGTCAGGACACATTGAATGTGGAATTTGACCGTGCCGATTTCCCCTGATGCATCAATAGTGCTATTATGATTTTCTTTTACCACGTTGAAACATTGTCATCAACATCCTCGACAAACCTTTATTTAACCAGAAAATAAAAGCCCATCGAGACCGAGGTCTCTTTATCAAGGGTGATCTGGCCAAGAAGGCGAGCGCAGATTATGACAAAACTAGAGCTGGGCCGTTAACGTGCTGCGTTAACGCGAGACTAGTATCGCGCGATAATATAATTGATTTAACATTAATCTATTAAAAAAAAAAAAAAAATGTATATATTTTATTAACCTTTATTTACCCAGGGTAGGTTCTGAGGACGGATGCTCTTTTTCAGGAACGCCCTGCTTCACATTCACACAGTTCCATTCACACCTGGGAGCTGCCCAGTACAACCACAGTTGACACCATTGGCCACTGAGCAACTCCACTGGAGCAGTTGGGGGTTAAGTGCCTTGCTCAAGGGCACTTCAGCAGTTGGTGTTCCTGCCGGTCCCGGGGATCGAACCGGCAACCTTCCGGTCACAAACCTGCTTCTCTAACCTTTAGGCCACCGCTGCCCCACGGACTGAACTGAATTGAGTGACCTGACTGGTTTATGGGAGTTTAACACACATGCTGGACTGAAAATGAATTGTTTGTTTTATGAAATGTTTGCTTATGATTTTAATTGAATCCAATACATGGACATTTTGATTTTGAATTGAGCATGACTCTTGAGTGGTTTTTGAATTTATGAAAAGGTAATTGATTGTTACATTTTAGCAAACTAACCTATGATTTAGCTTGCTCAGTAGTCTAGGCCTACTATTAATTAAATTATTTGTCTACCTTTATGTGGTACAGTCTTATGCCGGAGCTAATAGGCCTAATTAACCAATTAAAAAGGTAATTTGATTTGCATTGGCAGGGTTTGGCCCTGTCTGGCACCCAACGGGAAAAATATTATAGGCACTATAAGTAGACACCGCTACATAAAACAAGCTGGTCTGCCTGAGTGACTGGTGGAGGAAGAAGAAATAGAGATTGGACTGATTGAGTCAAGCCATGTCACATAGTTCAAGTTTGAAATGCTTCTTTCTGTTTTGCTCCTGAGAGTGTGCTAGATACTGTACTGTTCTGTACTGGTAATATTATTTATTTGTGTTAACTTCTGAATAAAACAATTTATTAAACACAAGTACATCTTATTGAACATTATTTTGATATTTCATTACCAATTATCATAGCAAAACAGCTTTTTCAAACAGTCTGTAATGCATTTTGGAAACGGGAGATGGGCTCATGGTGTAATGGGCAACCTGGCCTGAGAAACGTGAGGAAAGAAAAAGTAAGGACTTACTTCTGGTCATTATTTGGGTAGAACACACATATTTTGAATGCCTTTGGCAGATTTTTTTTTTTTTAAGCCATTTTAATCTAGATTAATCTAGATTAAATCCAGGATTGCAGATAGATTAATCTAGATTAAAAAAAATTATCTATGCCCACCTCTAGACAAAACATACATAACAAGACACAATACACACACAGTAGACTACCATACAACCCATATTTTAAATGAAAAGTCAAATACAAGCACAATAACACAATAGCAATCACATTTTCTTTATTCAACATCAAAGCAGGAGCAGCAGGTGGAAAGGATTTCCGATATTTTTTAGTTTAAAACAATACAAGGAGATCGGAGGCCAATTTGAGACGTGTCTGGAGGTCCTTCCAGGCCCAAGGACCGAAATAAAATAGGCTTCTTTTACTTGCCTCAGTCCACAGGGGCGGTATTTTTTATTATCTTTTTCCCCCTTCTTTTTTCGTTTTTTCTCCCATCCCAATGTTAGTCGTTATGCCAATTCCCAATCCCCTTCCTGGTCGTTGCGCACTCTACCCCCTACTGTCGGTCCGGGAGGGCGGAGACTATCACATGCTTCCTCCGACACATGTGTAGCCAGCCCACCGCTTCTTTTCACCTGGCAGCGCGGACTCTCACTGGGGGAGTGTAACGTGTGGAAGGCCACACTACCTCTCCTAGATCCTTCCCTTGCTGTGCAGGCGCCCTGACCGACCTGGAGGAGTCGCTGTTTACAACGACCAGGACCCACCCTCGCCGGCTTTCCACCCGCTAACACTGCCAATTGTGTTAGTATGGACGGTCGGCCAAGCCGGAAGCACCACAGCTGGATTCGATCCCACTGTCTCTGTGGTGGTAGACAGACGCTTAGTCCGCTGCGCTACCCGGCCGCCCCTCGGGCGCTATTTTAAAGCACATCCAGGTGCTGGATCTGAGGTTGAGGGCGTTTTGAATTATTGTTTTGACACTGAACATCTAATAAAGTTTGACTAAAAATAAACAGTTTGCGTTTGGTATTTTTCAAAGACTCTCAGAACCACAAACCTCCACAATTGGCCTTCGCTCAACAACTGTTGTTACAGTGCCTTTGAGTAAGGCACTGTACACCCTAAACACAGCAGTTAAGCTGCTCAGTGTGTATATGTGGATGTATCTGTGTGTGTGTGTGTGGGGATAAGCTGGACAGGAGTGAGACGAGCACGGACACATATCCCCAGATTCAATAAAGTCTAAAATCAATAAAACACATCCTACCAACCTGTAATTGCTTTGGCTTCTTCAACTTCAGCTTTCCACTTTTATACCCGTCACATTTCTCAAAGAGATCGAAAAACCTGGAAAACGAGATGAAAACAGACGGGTTAAGACACGTCCCCCGTGTTGGTTCTGCCGCTGTGGCGCGCGTGGGAAGACGTGCAGGACGGGTACCTCTGGTGCCGAACCTCCATCTTCATCTTCTGCTTGGGCGTGCGGTCCCCGTGACGGATCACAGCGATGACGCAGCGCAGCTCCATCCTGCAGCGGAGAGACAAGCAGCCCACTGAGTCACCGGCTCTGGGGACACTATGGAAGCAACCCCACTGAGTCACCGGCTCTGGGGACATTATGGAAGCAACCCCACTGAGTCACCGGCTCTGGGCACATTATGGAAGCAACCCCACTGAGTCACCGGCTCTGGGGACACTATGGAAGCAACCCCACTGAGTCACCGGCTCTGGGGACACTATGGAAGCAACCCCACTGAGTCACCGGCTCTGGGGACATTATGGAAGCAACCCCACTGAGTCACCGGCTCTGGGCACATTATGGAAGCAACCCCACTGAGTCACCGGCTCTGGGGACATTATGGAAGCAACCCCACTGAGTCACCGGCTCTGGGGACATTATGGAAGCAACCCCACTGAGTCACCGGCTCTGGGGACATTATGGAAGCAACCCCACTGAGTCACCGGCTCTGGGGACACTATGGAAGCAACCCCACTGAGTCACCGGCTCTGGGCACATTATGGAAGCAACCCCACTGAGTCACCGGCTCTGGGGACACTATGGAAGCAACCCCACTGAGTCACCGGCTCTGGGCACATTATGGAAGCAACCCCACTGAGTCACCGGCTCTGGGGACATCATGGACGTTTTTTTTTTTATATATATATATATATATATATTTTTTCTTGGCTTTTCTGTATTTTTCACCCATCCCAATTTTGTCGTTATGCCAATTGCCTTCCTGGTCGTTGCACGCATTGCCCCACTGTCAGCCTGGGGAGGGTGTAGAACTACCACATGCCTCCTCCGATACACGCGGAGTCGCCAGCCGCTTCTTTTCACCCGACAGCGAGGAGTTTCACTGGGAGAACGTAACGCGTGCAGAGGTTCATGCTATTTCCCCCCGGATCCCCTCCCTGCTGAACAGGCGCCCCGACCGACCAGTAGGAGTCGCAGTTTACAACGACCAGGACACACAAACCCCACCGGCTTCCCACCCGCTAACACTGACAATTGTGTTAGTGGGGACGACTGACCAAGCCGGAGGTACCGCTGACAGCTGGATTAGATCCCAGTCTCTGTGGTGGTAGGCGAGTGCTTAGTCCACTGCGCTACCCAGCCGGCCTGACATTAGGGAATCTTAACGGCCAGAGCCCTTTTTTCAAATGAATACAATCGCGATAACGCGCCACGCCGAAAGCTGTGGGGGTGGCCGGCGGCCGTGGTTACGCACATGGTTCCAGAGGTGGTGGGGACGATGGGGATGTCTTCTGCCTCCAGAGGGATGGACCAGGGGATCTGGAACTGAGGAGCCAGCTCTCTCATGATGATGTTCCTGTGGGACACCGGGGGTTAGTGAGCCCTGCTAGGGGTTAAAACTAGGGTTTAAATACACAGAAACATACATTAGGCAGTCATTGATTAAAGGTTGTAGTTCTTTCGTTCACCAAACGATACCTTTGATTTGCTTTGAAGTTAATCTAACCTACAAAATCCTAGTTGAAGTTGGGGGGACTGATTGTAACCAATTCCGCTGTCCCTTAAATAGATAGAAAGATAAAAGATAGAGCAATATAAATATATATAAGAATATATATAATATAATAAAAAATAATATATAATAGCTATAAATATATATAATAATAATAATAATAATAATAATAATAATAATAATAATAATAATAATAATAATAATAATAATAATAATAATAATAATAATAATAATAATAATAGCATTATACATATATATATAATATAATACCGAATAGCAATATAAATATATATAATATAATAATATATAATAGCAATATAAATATATAGTGTCAAATAAGTATATAAATAACTATGACTACTGATTTTATGTCTTAATGATTCAGCCATGTAATGTGAAGTCAATTCAAAATCCATTCAGTTGCAAATATGTTAGTAAATTAAACTCGAACCCCAGGATCTTTGCACAGTCGTCGTAGTACTTCATGGAGTTCTTGACAAAGCTGAAGCCGTTAACGTCGCAGACGTACGACTGACCGTTGGCACGGAGCAGGTCAAAACCACAGACCGTTTGCTGTGAAGAGAGAGAAGGCAGAGGTCAAAACCACAGACCGTTTGCTGTGAAGAGAGAGAAGGCAGAGGTCAAAACCACAGACCGTTTGCTGTGAAGAGAGAGAAGGCAGAGGTCAAAACCACAGACCGTTTGCTGTGAAGAGAGAGAAGGCAGAGGTCAAAACCACAGACCGTTTGCTGTGAAGAGAGAGAAGGCAGAGGTCTATTGGGTCTATAAGGGAAATAAGGATCTCCTAACAACCCGTAGGTCCAATTTCAAGTCTAGGGGGGGGCATGCTTTTGCTGTCGCAGCCCCTGACCTCTGGAACAGCATCCCCACATCCATCAAATCTGCCCCCTCCATCGAGTCTTTTAAATCTAAACTCAAAACTCACCTATATTCGCTAGCCTTCCCTGACTCACTCTGACTCTTGCCTTGTTTGTTTTGATGTGTTGTTCTGTTTCTTTGTCTGTTGGTTGTTTATATTTTCTGTTTATTTTATACTTTAGGAGCTCTTCCCCCTTTTTTTTTGTGCTATGCGACTCACTGTAAAGCACTTTGGTTGACAAGTGTCATGTTTAAATGTGCTATACAAATACATTAGATTGATTGACCAATGACCGCAAACTGATCTACGTCTATTACTGCTGCAGTAAAAGCAATATATCAGGTCGGTACTATTATGTGCTGATCATGAAGGTTTAGGACTTTGAATCGGTAGTGAAAAGGTGGTAGCGGCACATCCATAATTTACAAGGTGGGCCTTTTGCAGTGAGAAGATGAGAGGAAGAGAAAGGCTTCAGATGAGTCTCTGTCAGCCTGCTCAGTGTTCGTTGTCAGGCTGCTAGCTAAGCAAATAACCTCTCAAGAATTCATTCAACACCTTTTATTTCACAAATTCTATGTGAAGCCTTCCAGGTACGTTGTGCTTGGTGCGTGTGGCCTTTGAGGCAAGACCTGCACTTGAAACCTTTCAGTTGAACAGAAACCTTCAATCTGTGTCACCGTGTACTAGGAGGACACCACTTCAAACTAGGGATGAGTTACATTGTGTACTAGGAGGATACCACTTCAAACTAGGGATGAGTTACATCGTGTACTAGGAGGATACCACTTCAAACTAGGGATGAGTTACATCGTGTACTAGTAGGAGGATACCACTTCAAACTAGGGATGAGTTACATCGTGTACTAGGAGGATACCACTTCAAACTAGGGATGAGTTACATTGTGTACTAGGAGGATACCACTTCAAACTAGGGATGAGTTACATTGTGTACTAGGAGGATACCACTTCAAACTAGGGATGAGTTACATCGTGTACTAGGAGGACACCACTTCAAACTAGGGATGAGTTACATCGTGTACTAGGAGGATACCACTTCAAACTAGGGATGAGTTACATCGTGTACTAGGAGGACACCACTTCAAACTAGGGATGAGTTACATCGTGTACTAGGAGGATACCACTTCAAACTAGGGATGAGTTACATCGTGTACTAGGAGGATACCACTTCAAACTAGGGATGAGTTACATCGTGTACTAGGAGGATACCACTTCAAACTAGGGATGAGTTACATCATGTACTAGGAGGATACCACTTCAAACTAGGGATGAGTTACATCGTGTACTAGGAGGATACCACTTCAAACTAGGGATGAGTTACATTGTGTACTAGGAGGATACCACTTCAAACTAGGGATGAGTTACATCGTGTACTAGGAGGATACCACTTCAAACTAGGGATGAGTTACATCGTGTACTAGGAGGATACCACTTCAAACTAGGGATGAGTTACATTGTGTACTAGGAGGATACCACTTCAAACTAGGGATGAGTTACATCGTGTACTAGGAGGATACCACTTCAAACTAGGGATGAGTTACATCGTGTACTAGGAGGATACCACTTCAAACTAGGGATGAGTTACATTGTGTACTAGGAGGACACCACTTCAAACTAGGGATGAGTTACATTGTGTACTAGTAGGAGGACACCACTTCAAACTAGGGATGAGTTACATTGTGTACTAGGAGGATACCACTTCAAACTAGGGATGAGTTACATCGTGTACTAGGAGGATACCACTTCAAACTAGGGATGAGTTACATCGTGTACTAGGAGGATACCACTTCAAACTAGGGATGAGTTACATTGTGTACTAGTAGGAGGACACCACTTCAAACTAGGGATGAGTTACATTGTGTACTAGGAGGACACCACTTCAAACTAGGGATGAGTTACATTGTGTACTAGGAGGATACCACTTCAAACTAGGGATGAGTTACATCGTGTACTAGGAGGATACCACTTCAAACTAGGGATGAGTTACATCGTGTACTAGGAGGACACCACTTCAAACTAGGGATGAGTTACATTGTGTACTAGGAGGATACCACTTCAAACTAGGGATGAGTTACATCGTGTACTAGGAGGATACCACTTCAAACTAGGGATGAGTTACATCGTGTACTAGGAGGATACCACTTCAAACTAGGGATGAGTTACATTGTGTACTAGGAGGATACCACTTCAAACTAGGGATGAGTTACATCGTGTACTAGGAGGATACCACTTCAAACTAGGGATGAGTTACATTGTGTACTAGTAGGAGGATACCACTTCAAACTAGGGATGAGTTACATTGTGTACTAGTAGGAGGATACCACTTCAAACTAGGGATGAGTTACATCGTGTACTAGGAGGATACCACTTCAAACTAGGGATGAGTTACATCGTGTACTAGGAGGATACCACTTCAAACTAGGGATGAGTTACATTGTGTACTAGTAGGAGGACACCACTTCAAACTAGGGATGAGTTACATTGTGTACTAGGAGGATACCACTTCAAACTAGGGATGAGTTACATCGTGTACTAGGAGGATACCACTTCAAACTAGGGATGAGTTACATTGTGTACTAGGAGGATACCACTTCAAACTAGGGATGAGTTACATCGTGTACTAGGAGGACACCACTTCAAACTAGGGATGAGTTACATTGTGTACTAGGAGGATACCACTTCAAACTAGGGATGAGTTACATCGTGTACTAGGAGGATACCACTTCAAACTAGGGATGAGTTACATCGTGTACTAGGAGGACACCACTTCAAACTAGGGATGAGTTACATCGTGTACTAGGAGGATACCACTTCAAACTAGGGATGAGTTACATTGTGTACTAGTAGGAGGACACCACTTCAAACTAGGGATGAGTTACATTGTGTACTAGGAGGATACCACTTCAAACTAGGGATGAGTTACATCGTGTACTAGGAGGACACCACTTCAAACTAGGGATGAGTTACATTGTGTACTAGGAGGATACCACTTCAAACTAGGGATGAGTTACATTGTGTACTAGGAGGACACCACTTCAAACTAGGGATGAGTTACATTGTGTACTAGGAGGATACCACTTCAAACTAGGGATGAGTTACATCGTGTACTAGGAGGATACCACTTCAAACTAGGGATGAGTTACATTGTGTACTAGGAGGACACCACTTCAAACTAGGGATGAGTTACATTGTGTACTAGTAGGAGGACACCACTTCAAACTAGGGATGAGTTACATCGTGTACTAGGAGGATACCACTTCAAACTAGGGATGAGTTACATTGTGTACTAGTAGGAGGACACCACTTCAAACTAGGGATGAGTTACATTGTGTACTAGGAGGATACCACTTCAAACTAGGGATGAGTTACATCGTGTACTAGGAGGATACCACTTCAAACTAGGGATGAGTTACATCGTGTACTAGGAGGACACCACTTCAAACTAGGGATGAGTTACATTGTGTACTAGTAGGAGGACACCACTTCAAACTAGGGATGAGTTACATCGTGTACTAGGAGGATACCACTTCAAACTAGGGATGAGTTACATTGTGTACTAGGAGGATACCACTTCAAACTAGGGATGAGTTACATCGTGTACTAGGAGGATACCACTTCAAACTAGGGATGAGTTACATTGTGTACTAGGAGGATACCACTTCAAACTAGGGATGAGTTACATTGTGTACTAGGAGGATACCACTTCAAACTAGGGATGAGTTACATTGTGTACTAGGAGGATACCACTTCAAACTAGGGATGAGTTACATCGTGTACTAGTAGGAGGATACCACTTCAAACTAGGGATGAGTTACATTGTGTACTAGTAGGAGGATACCACTTCAAACTAGGGATGAGTTACATTGTGTACTAGGAGGATACCACTTCAAACTAGGGATGAGTTACATCGTGTACTAGGAGGACACCACTTCAAACTAGGGATGAGTTACATCGTGTACTAGGAGGATACCACTTCAAACTAGGGATGAGTTACATTGTGTACTAGGAGGATACCACTTCAAACTAGGGATGAGTTACATCGTGTACTAGGAGGATACCACTTCAAACTAGGGATGAGTTACATCGTGTACTAGGAGGACACCACTTCAAACTAGGGATGAGTTACATTGTGTACTAGTAGGAGGACACCACTTCAAACTAGGGATGAGTTACATTGTGTACTAGGAGGATACCACTTCAAACTAGGGATGAGTTACATTGTGTACTAGGAGGATACCACTTCAAACTAGGGATGAGTTACATCGTGTACTAGGAGGATACCACTTCAAACTAGGGATGAGTTACATTGTGTACTAGGAGGATACCACTTCAAACTAGGGATGAGTTACATTGTGTACTAGGAGGATACCACTTCAAACTAGGGATGAGTTACATTGTGTACTAGTAGGAGGATACCACTTCAAACTAGGGATGAGTTACATTGTGTACTAGGAGGATACCACTTCAAACTAGGGATGAGTTACATCGTGTACTAGGAGGATACCACTTCAAACTAGGGATGAGTTACATTGTGTACTAGGAGGATACCACTTCAAACTAGGGATGAGTTACATCGTGTACTAGGAGGATACCACTTCAAACTAGGGATGAGTTACATCGTGTACTAGGAGGACACCACTTCAAACTAGGGATGAGTTACATTGTGTACTAGGAGGATACCACTTCAAACTAGGGATGAGTTACATCGTGTACTAGGAGGATACCACTTCAAACTAGGGATGAGTTACATCGTGTACTAGGAGGACACCACTTCAAACTAGGGATGAGTTACATTGTGTACTAGTAGGAGGACACCACTTCAAACTAGGGATGAGTTACATCGTGTACTAGGAGGATACCACTTCAAACTAGGGATGAGTTACATTGTGTACTAGTAGGAGGACACCACTTCAAACTAGGGATGAGTTACATCGTGTACTAGGAGGATACCACTTCAAACTAGGGATGAGTTACATTGTGTACTAGGAGGATACCACTTCAAACTAGGGATGAGTTACATCGTGTACTAGGAGGATACCACTTCAAACTAGGGATGAGTTACATCGTGTACTAGGAGGATACCACTTCAAACTAGGGATGAGTTTCAATCGTGCCAGTCTCTCGTTTATATATATAAATATTATTATACATTTTTTTGTTTAGTTTATTAACCCATTCACTGCCACACGACAGCCAGTTAACCCTTTCACTGTGACAATACAGAAGGTTAGCCCTTTACTATCACACAACCGACGGCGATGCTCCATCATTAGCATCATTAGCTCCGCAGATGCGGAGCTAATGATGCTAATGATGGAGCATCGCCGTCGGTTGTGTGATAGTAAAGGGTTAACCTTCTGCCGTGTGGCAGTGAAAAGGTTAAAACCGGTTGATAGGCCAATGCAATGCTGTTATTATAGGCTACGATGGTGAATGGTGTCATTTGGTTTATTGTCGGTCAGCTGAGCCAAATCAACGTTCTGAAGGATTATCTGAAGTGCCTATTTATGTGCAATACCCTTTTTGATTTTAATGATCCATTCTATTAACCTCTTAACACTTTCTGCGCTATAGACATATACGCTGGTAATCGCGATGGCAATGCGATCACTTGGAATCATTATTTTTGGAATACCTTTTGGCTAAGGTAAGGTATATATTCTATGTCTATTTTACCAAACCTGAAACGTGTTTTTCTATCGATCACAGTTCTGTGTTTTACCGGACGTAAAACATGCTCGGCAAACACGATCACAGTTTTTGAGTTAAAACGACCCCCGCCCCCCGCCTTCATGATTTTGTGAAGGTACATATGTACATGTTATATACCTTTAATCTGGGAGTATTTGGGGGTTCAGGGAATCAACCAGAACGATTAGGGCTTATTGCACATAACACGTTTTATCTCGCGATCTATGAAAAAAGACTGGATTATCTTGGAAATGCACGATGTTTAGCATGTAATAAACTACAAACTACAGTGTGTAGAAACAAACTATTTTTTCCATGTTGCACTACAAGTAGTGTCTGTCAAATGAGCCACACCATTGTGTCCACAGCTATAATACAGAACACACACAGCTTTGCAAACATAGTGAAACACAGCGGAAACTACTATTTTAAGCTGGCCATCTAGCAGTAGAGATGGATAAAACGGCTGGCGCTGAAATTGTTAACAGGGGCCCCCAAAAGTGGCAATTTTTTTTTACTTGAACTTGAGGACTGCATACTTTTTTTGCAAACCAAAATACTATACTTTATACTTATAGCACAATGCATGAGCCTGGTCTCTTTTGAACAATGACATTCTGAAGTTTATTTTTATTTTATTTTTTATTAATAGTTTGAAACACAAAACAGCTCAACATAAATACAGTACAATACAGACAAAACTAAACTCACAAACAGTACAATACAAATAAAACTAAACTCACAAACAATAAACAATACAATACAGACAAAACAAAACTCACAAACAGTACAATACAGACAAAACACACTAACAAAATGGGGGGGGGGGGGTGCAGATCAAACACTTCTGCTTTCAGTCATAACTATTCTCCAAATATGTCCTTATATAGATCCAGGGACCGTCCTCTCCATGGTCATGTTCAGCGAGCGTTGAGGCTGCTCGTTCCATTGTCAATAGGTCCATGAAATCCCTCATCCAGGTGTCCATGCAGAAACAATTTGGCTTTTGGATCTTCCAGTTCATCATGATAGTACGCTTAACTGACATATGTGCTAGTGTAATGATGCGTTGCGTACGTGCTGATTGTATACCAACTACCCCTATGCCCAAGAGGCAGACTCTTGGACATAAGGGTATTTTAACACTGAGAATAGAGGATAGTCTTAAAATGACCTTGTGCCAAAAACTCTTCACTGTGGGGCAATGCCACAACATGTGGTTGAGTGTTCCTACCTCCCCACATCCATGCCAGCACAAATCTGAGATGGCTTGATACATTTTTTTTATTTTACATAAAAAAATGCTGAAGTTTCTGATACAATAAAAATAAAATTCACTTGTAGTGCTAATGAAATAAGAGTAACATAGGTCTGAACTTGAGCTGTAGAAAAAACTTTGTTACTCACGTTTTTCTGTAGTAGTTAGTAGTCCAGAAGTAGTATTAAAAACAAATATTGGTATGGCTGAAGAAACAGTGAGTTACCTTGAAGGCCAGGCAGACTTTCCAGGCGATGAGTTTCTCCCGGGCGTTGAGGATGACGGGGTAGCGCACCTCCTTCCCTCGCTGTCCCGCTCCACCTTGCCGTCCAGGGCGGGAGACTTGCGGGCCTCCGCGTGGGCGTAGTCGGGCCCCACCGTGTACACCTGGGGGTCACACAGGGGGTCAGCGTCACCACGGACACAGAGAAGACAAGAGACCTCTCTGCTGAACGACGAGTCAGTAGTGTTTATCTTTACTATCCGCCGTGTGATTAACCCTTTCACTGCCACACGACAGAAGGGGAACGCACTTGGGTTACTGTAAAAAGTATGGAAGTGAGGGAACGCACTTTGGGTTACTGTAAAAAGTATGGAAGTGAGGGAACGCTTTGGGGTTACTGTAAAAAGTATGGAAGTGAGGGAACACTTTGGGTTACTGTAAAAAGTATGGAAGTGAGGGAACACTTTGGGTTACTGTAAAAAGTATGGAAGTGAGGGAACACTTTGGGTAACCGTCACTGTCGAGGATAGGGTGCTGAAGACACACCAGGTAAATGCAGCGTGATACTAGACCTACTTCAAACTCTGCCGTCGTAATTGGAGGATCAAGAAAAGAGGGCGGCACTTGAGATAGGTCAATAAGCCTATTATTGTCAATGTTGTGAGCTGCTCTGCTGGTTCGTCAGCTAAACCAAAAGCTGGAATCGCATACTTATAATAAGAAAGAATAATACAGAATGATCCCCTCTGATTTCAGCTGGCGACTGACAGTAACACGAGTATTTACCAGACGGCTTGTTGGAGCTCAGAGGAGCGCTGCTGCAGACAGTGCCGTCTGGAGGAGACGAGGCAGACTCAACCCGTCATCATTCTCTCAGACTAAAGCCCAGACTCTATGGCGCAGAACGGCTGAATTAGAAAACAGACGTCAACTGCACGCTCTAAAATTAAATCCTGAGGCTGCAGGGAACCAGCTGGTAGTCAAGCGGCGACACCGTTCACCTGATTTGGATGTAAATAACCTCATATTAAAGCAGAACGTCTGCACTTAAAGCACATCTTGATAGTTTAATTTCAAATCCACTGTGGTGGTGTAGAGAGACAAAATTATGAAAATTGTGTTGATGTCCAAATGTGACCGAGCCCAGCAGTTCGTGGCACAAGTCTCCCTCTGTCATTTGTTTTTAGATTTTTACAGATTATGAAAGTACAGAATGTAAAGCTTTCAAATGATGTATCATACATTGAAATATTGAACATATTTGAAGAAGATATGCTTATTTGAATCTAGTTAAACCTCAAGTCTCAGAGCAGAGAAAAACGGATTTGCATATTCTTGGTATCTAGGGACATCTATGGACCTCAGTGAATGTATTCCCAGTGTCAGAAATATAGTGTCTATTACTAGGCTTCCTTAAACTGTGATGAAACAAAGGAGAATATGAATTAATATTTTTCTTTGCATCTTTGACAGTGAATAACACCATGATAATGATGACCAGACATGAGAAACTGCCAATGAGCTCGTTCAGTACCTTCTTGAGATCATGTGTACAAAGAAATCTAAGGAAATTAATAAAGGGACGATGATTAAACAGAAGGTTTTTTGTAAATACAGTACTGAATTCTCCCATCCGGACCAATGCAATTTGAAATATTATTATAGAATATAGAATAGCAGGCTTATAAATTACCTTATTATAGCCAATTCGCGCATTTATATATATACATATATTATCTTTCAAATGCCCGAGTTCAATTTGGATTTAGTATCACCAGGCATGCATAACAACAGATAATGAAATCGACTGTATAGCTTTTTTTATTTTGATCAGGGTGGCACCATTTCTTTTACTAATTTCAAATCTAATTGTTGCTACATGCTAAGAAATAGGGAAGAGAAACTAACTGCGCTTCAATATATATTGAATATTCTATCAGTTATTCTATTCTATAAGCTATTCTATCAGTTATTCTATCAGCTATTATATCAGATATTCTATCAGTTATTCTATCAGCTATTCTGCTGCTGACTTTTATCGACCTTACTGATGCTGCCGCGAGAAAATCAATGTCACTCCTCTGTGATGTCAGTGTATGAAGATGTGATGATGTCACAGTGGCTGACCCCTATTAGTCGAATAATCGATCGATCGATCGTAGTCGACTTCCATCACAGTGTATGAAGATGTGATGATGTCACAGTGTATGAAGATGATGATGTCACAGTGTATGAAGATGTGATGATGTCACAGTGTATGAAGATGTGATGATGTCAGTGGATGAAGATGTGATGTCACAGTGTATGAAGGTGTGATGATGTCACAGTGTATGAAGATGTGATGATGTCACAGTGTATGAAGATGTGATTATGTCACAGTGTATGAAGATGTGATGATGTCACAGTGTATGAAGATGTGATGATGTCACAGTGTATGAAGATGTGATGATGTCAGAGTGTATGAAGATGTGATGATGTCAGAGTGTATGAAGATGTGATGATGTCACAGTGTATGAAGATGTGATGATGTCACAGTGTATGAAGATGTGATGATGTCAGAGTGTATGAAGATGTGATGATGTCAGAGTGTATGAAGATGTGATGATGTCACAGTGTATGAAGATGTGACAATCAAAGGCATCATTCTGGTTACATTCAACCTAGAGCCTATTATCTGACATTATTACATGGCGTTTTCACATTCGCCGAAATGCTTGCTTGTGATTGGTCAATAACGCTCAGTCAGAGGTCCGATATTACTCGATAACGGACCTCTGTGGAACAATAATGACCGCTGTGCGCAGCTGTTCGCAATCAAGCCCACTGACACACTGCATCAGTGCAGCCAATCAGACACACCTGCCGGCTGCACTGACAGCGGAGTGTGTGTGACGATGACAGCGGGAGCGACAGAAAAGAACTGGGTCTGCATTTTATCTCGTCTTGTCGATGTAAAATGAATTAGGTATATTTTTAGTAAGTTAGCCATGTAATAAGCGGGATGATGTAGATATACTCGATCATTGTCGCAAATAATTGACCTTCACTGACGTTTAAAACACCTCGGCGCTGCGCCTCGGTATTTTAAACTCTGTGTCGGTCAATTATTTTGTGACAATGACCTCGTAGCTATACATTATCCTTACATAATGTTGATCGATTCCAACCTGGGACAAACTAAAAATAATGTCCTTTGAGAGTTTAAACCCTTTCACTGTGACAATACAGAAGGTTAGCCCTTTACTATCAACAACCGATGGCGATGCTCCATAATGATGCTAATGATGGAGCATCGCCGTCGGTCGTGTGATAGTAAAGGGCTAACCTTCTGTATTGTCACAGTGAAAGGGTTAACCGGCTGTCGTGTGGCAGTGAAAGGTTTAAAGACAAAATGCGGGGCTGCTTTTCCCGGGACATGTGTTGACCGTTGGGATTGAAGTGTAACCCGAGGGAGAGAGAGCGGCGGCCCAGTCGGTCAATCATCAGCCAGAGAGAGACAAGCCACTCGACCGACTGATGGACATGTTGGTTGGAATGGCCTGCTGCTGCCGTGATGCCTGCTGGTAGGAACACAGGGTCTGGGTTCGGTCGGGCTGATGATGGGAACAGAGCTGCTACCTTGACGTCGTGCCGTCGGTCGGCATGAACTCCTCGTAGATGTAGGAGCCCATCTTCCTCACGTTGCTCTCTGCAGAGTAAACACTGCTCCTGCTGCCGATCTGGAGGGAGGAGGGAGAGAGAGAGGGGGAGGAGAGAGAGAGAGAGAGAGAGAGAGAGAGGGGGGGGAGGGGAGAGAGAGAGAGAGAGAGAGAGAGAGAGGGGGGGGGAGAGAGGGAGGGGGAGAGGGAGGGGGAGAGAGAGGGAGAGAGAGAGAGAGAGAGAGAGAGAGAGAGAGAGAGAGAGAAGAGAGAGAGAGAGAGAGAGAGAGAGAGAGAGAGAGAGAGAGAGAGAGAGAGAGAGAGAGAGAGAGGGGGGGGGAGAGGGAGGGGGAGAGAGAGAGGGAGAGAGAGAGAGAGAGAGAGAGGAGAGAGAGGAGAGAGGGAGAGAGAGAGAGAGAGAGAGAGAGAGAGAGAGAGAGAGAGAGAGAGAGAGAGAGAGAGAGAGAGAGAGAGAGAGAGAGAGAGGGAGAGAGAGAGAGGGGGAGAGAGAGGGAGAGAGAGAGACAGACAGCGACAGAGAGAGGTAGAGAGAGCAGATGACATGATAGAGAAAGAGAGATAGAGAGAGAAGAGGACATGAGAGAGAGAGAGAGAGATAGAGAGAGAGGACATGAGAGAGAGGAGAGAGAGAGGACATGAGAGAGAGCGAGAGAGAGAGAGAGAGAGAGAGAGAGAGAGAGAGAGAGAGAGAGAGAGAGGACATGAGAGCCTGAGTTAGACTATGAATAAAGACATTAATAAATAAAGAGACGCATATGTGTTCTGACAAGACTAAACCCAGATTAAGTGGACTTTGTGCGGAGAATGTGAGAAGCAGAAGCCAAAGTACTTGAGGCCGTCTCAGAACACTGAGAAAACTTAAAACCATGATGTTTAATAAGCCACGGTTTCCAAAGTATTTGCTCAATCTCAACAAGTCATGCGTCATTTAGAAGCTCTGATCCTGTACTTTCATATCACATTCTGAAATATACCCCTCAATTACCAGCTGGATCATAATAGTGTCGACCCAAACGAAGGCACAGCTGTTGTGAAGGGAAGTAACTAAAACACAATTCATCCACTCTCCCTGTGCTCATCTCCTGTCTGAAAAGAGTTCTCTTTAACCCTTTCACTACCACATTACAGAAGGTTAACCCTTTACTATCCCACTACAGACGGTTAACCCTTTGTCGCGTGGCAGTGAAAGGGTTATTAACCTTCTGTATTGTCGCAGTGAAAGGGTTAACCATTTGGTAGTGCGGTAGTGAAAGGGTTTAAAAGGGGGTCACTGTGAACTCGCGTCTAAGGATTATTGATTTATTTTGCACCGTTGTGAGAGGCTGTCAGCTGTCAGTGGTGTGAAGCGAGTTATGTATCTGGGGCATCAGGCCTGGAGAGTGAGGAGGAACACGCTTCCTTGCGCGGAATACTCTACAGGTGACAAAGTTTTGCTGTATTACTGTGCTCTGAAAGAGGGAACTGAGAGAGAGAACTGCACCCTGAGAGAGGGAACTGCGCCCTGAGAGAGGGAACTGAGAGAGAACTGCACCCTGAGAGAGGGAACTGCGCCCTGAGAGAGGGAACTGAGAGAGAACTGCACCCTGAGAGAGGGAACTGAGAGAGAGAACTGCACCCTGAGAGAGGGAACTGCGCCCTGAGAGAGGGAACTGCGCCCTGAGAGAGGGAACTGCGCCCTGAGAGAGGGAACTGCACCCTGAGAGAGGGACCTGCACCCTGAGAGAGGGAACTGCGCCCTGAGAGAGGGAACTGCACCCTGAGAGAGGGAACTGCACCCTGAGAGGGAGGTTTGCCCTAAGTGGGAGGTTCAAAGGGTCAAAGTGGGTATCAAACAGGAGGGAATACTGTCAAGTTTTAAACTTTGGATACCAAACAGAGAAGGTAAAGACGACTTTAAACTGTTAAACAGTAATCCAGAACTATTTTATTGCACTGTAAAAAACTGGGATTTTATAAGGTTTCCCGGTTTGATTGCGTTTGTAGGTTATATGTGATGGTAGCTGGCCAGGGTGCGTTAGGTTTGTAGGTTATATGTGGTGGTAGCTGGCCAGGGTGCGTTAGGTTTGTAGGTTATATGTGATGGTAGCTGGCCAGGGTGCGTTAGGTTTGTAGGTTATATGTGATGGTAGCTGGCCAGGGTGCGTTAGGTTTGTAGGTTATATGTGATGGTAGCTGGCCAGGGTGCGTTAGGTTTGTAGGTTATATGTGATGGTAGCTGGCCAGGGTGCGTTAGGTTTGTAGGTTATATGTGGTGGTAGCTGGCCAGGGTGCGTTAGGTTTGTAGGTTATATGTGGTGGTGGCGGGCCAGGGTGCGTTAGGTTTGTAGGTTATATGTGGTGGTAGCTGGCCAGGGTGCGTTAGGTTTGTAGGTTATATGTGGTGGTAGCTGGCCAGGGTGCGTTAGGTTTGTAGGTTATATGTGGTGGTGGCGGGCCAGGGTGCGTTAGGTTTGTAGGTTATATGTGGTGGTAGCTGGCCAGTGTGCGTTAGGTTTGTAGGTTATATGTGGTGGTGGTGGCGGGCCAGGGTGCGTTAGGTTTGTAGGTTATATGTGGTGGTGGCTGACCAGGGTGCGTTAGGTTTGTAGGTTATATGTGGTGGCGGGCCAGGGTGCGTTAGGTTTGTAGGTTATATGTGGTGGTGGTGGCGGGCCAGGGTGTGTTAGGTTTGTAGGTTATATGTGGTGGTGGCTGACCAGGGTGCGTTAGGTTTGTAGGTTATATGTGGTGGTGGCTGACCAGGGTGCGTTAGGTTTGTAGGTTATATGTGGTGGTGGCGGGCCAGGGTGCGTTAGGTTTGTAGGTTATATGTGGTGGTGGCGGGCCATGGTGCGTTAGGTTTGTAGGTTATATGTGGTGGTGGTGGCTGACCAGGGTGCGTTAGGTTTGTAGGTTATATGTGGTGGTGGTGGCTGGCCAGGGTGCGTTAGGTTTGTAGGTTATATGTGGTGGTGGTGGCGGGCCAGGGTGCGTTAGGTTTGTAGGTTATATGTGCTGTACCTTCCTGAAGAGCCGCTGGCTCCCCCCTCCAGCTGAGGTGGGGTAGTAGATGTACACGTTGTGGTCCTCAGCGCTGACCGGCTTCTCCACAAAGGGCTTCTGGAACACCTCCCCGTTCACCTCCACATGGTCCTCGCCCTCCACCAGGTTACACTCTGAGGAGACGCACTCAGGTCAACTGTGTTTGTTCAAGTTAGTTTAAAAAAAAAATGTATATACTTTATTGTGTCAATGAAGTCACTCTACATTTAGGTGTAGTATATGTACACACATACACACACATATACATAGTTATACATGCATACATACTAGAGCTGGGCCGTTAACGCCGTTACCTGGCTAAGTTAACGGCGGACTGTTATCACGTGATAAAAAAATTGCCGCCGTTAATCTATTCTCAAAGTTGGGTCTCCTCTCCTCTCTCTGTCTGCACGAGAAGCGAGCCGCAGCGACTCACACACTCACACACACTCACACAAAATACACATACGGGTACTTAAGGGAGGGGCCTGTCCGTGGCTCTGTGGTGAACTCCCCCAGACCGAGCTCTGCGCTCATCATGGCGGAGAGAACAAAACGAAAGTCTGGGTACACTTTACGAAAGTCGATGCCGACAACACACGTTGCCACAAGTGCAATAAAACATTTGCAAGTAAGGGTGGCAATACAAGCAATTTGTAAAAACATCTGTTGTCAAAACATTAGTCTGCAGAAATGCGCGGTTTACGACTGCTTTGCTCGCAGTGTTCCATCTCCATCCACTGCAGGTAAGCCAAGATACGGAGTTAGCTAGGCTAATAACGAATTATTACGAATAGGCTAATAAATCAAATATAATTGCTTAGCTAATTGTTTAGCTACAAATATATTTGAAAGATGACAACTTTTTATAGATCGTCATTCGTCAGGATAAGGCTGCAGCCAGCCACCATATCCCAAACCCACCCCTCCTCCCTCTACCACCACCGGTCCCAGCCAAGCAAAGTCCCTTCACCCTAGCAGCTAGGAAGGATGACAGAGGATAGGGGGAACGAGTGTCACAGGGATGTGACCCAGTTTGTTGTCAAAGGCCTGCACCCCTTCTGTGGAGTCCAAGGGCTTTAGGTAACAACTGATCATTCAGTGTGTAGTTTTTTTTATCTTACATTTGTTGTTTATTATAAAAAGTCTATAATTCAGACACATTTAAAACATTGTTGCTGCTGTTGCTGAAGAAATAATATTTATTTATTATATTTATTTATAATTTATTTATAAAGTTATATAAAAGAACATTGCTGCTGCTGAAGAAATACTATTTATTTATAAAGTTATAAATAATAAAGCAATGTCGATAAAGTACTGAACCGTTAAGCAGTATCGATAAGAGTAGTAGAATCGATAAAATCCTAACGATACCCATCCCTAGGTAGAACACACATATTTTGAATGCCTTCGGCAGACTTCAAATGAGCCATTTTAATCTAGATTAACTCCAGGATTGCAGATAGATTAATCTAGATTTAAAAAAAATTATCTATGCCCACCTCTAATACATACACATATATATACATACGTACATACACAAATGTACATACGTATATTTTAAATCAACACTTTTATTTATTTTTTACCCATCACCCATACAAAAACAAAAACACATAAAAAAAAGAATGAGTACAAGTATAGATGTTACTGATCCTGGACTGGTAAACCTATTGTTCAAGTTCAAGTTTTACATTTAGTTTCATTTGTCACGTATAAAGTACATGTACATTACAGTTAAATGCTTGGTTCTGTATGAGCCTCCTGAGATTGTGCTTCATACAGTAAAAAAGTTAAAAAGAATAAAGGCCAAACACTAATGTACAATATACAACCTAAAGTACAAAATGAAGTACAAAATGCAAACAATGAGGTACAAAATGCAAACTTATTTAAAAATAAATGCAAAATTCTAAAATGAGGTATGGATTGTGTAGACCTTAATCGTGTGATATGTCTCGAAGAGATTCACAGAACCGCATGTCAATGGAACGACACCCACTGACAATGGAGAAGTAACCGCTCACAATACAAAACTCATAACAATAACTCAATACAATTATCAAAAACGACTTATAGGCGGTTTCAACTCAAGGATAATTACGTTCTTCTGACTAGTCATTGTGCATGACTGACCAAAATCATTTTAGAATAGTCTACTGTTCTTAAGACCGAATATTCGACCACCCAACATTTTTGTTTTTATTATATTAAAAAGTTATTTTATGTTTCAGTTTAAATTGAGTTAACATTTTCAGTTTCAGTTAAAATCAGTTATTCTTTTTAATATAATGGATCATTAAAATCAAAAAGGGTTTTGCACAGAAATAGGCACTTCAGATAATCCATCAGAACGTTGATCGGCTGAGCGGACCGACAATAAATAAAAATGACACCATTCACCATCGTAGCCTATAATAATAACAGCATTGCATTGGCCTATCAACCGGTTTTAATGAACCAACAGAAACAGTAGCATGTGCATCTTTTAGATCAATTAGGCCATTAGGCTGCCTCCAACAGGGATGTGATTGCGCCTTAAGAAAAAAAAACTGAACATTTTCTAAACTATCTTTTTTTTTTTTATAAACACTCCTTTGAATGAATGAACAAATTTTATTTGTATAGATTGAACTGTTCACAGGTAAGAGGAAGGTGGGAGAGGAAAGGGACAAAGAAAACGAATAAAATATCTCAGTGTCCCCCCAAAAAATTTAAAGGGGGTCATCTTGACCCCTCCCAAGTCATCCTGGCTCAAACACTAACGTTAGGACCTTATCTTTTCTTCTTTGCAACCAGATTGTGCAACACCTGTAACCGCCTCCTCTGGAAGTCTTGCCTACTTGCGAAGGGCTGCAGTTGGACTAATGGACTTTGCTTTTCTTTTGCTCTCAGGTGGATTTTGAGAATGAAGGTGGTGACATTTCTCCATCTCAGCTTCTTGGTTATGTCTAGGTTGGCTTCTGTACCTCATGCTTGAGAGTTTGATGTTTCTACAGAGCTTCACATTAACTGGACAATGCTTGCTCTCCCTTGAGTAGTGTTGAGTGGCAGACTGCTGCACTGCTTGCAAGTAACCTTCCCTGGTTGGTCAGTTTTACAAAAGCAATCCAGTGTTAGTGTTTCCTAGTGTGTTGACGTCTTTACAGCATCTCGCGCCACTTAACAAAACTGCTAACATTATCGATAGCCAATGAAAATCTGTTATGCAAGAATAGCAGGTCTGATAAATGTTGCTTTCACGTTTCGCTTAGACCAGGTGGAAAAATAATCAAAACATACATAAAGCTCAATATTATAAAATACAAATAAAAAATACAAATAAAAAAAGTTTCGTTTTTTTTTAGTTTTTTATATACATGAATATTTCTTTATCATGATTTTAGGTCCGAAAAAACGGAAATCCAGTTAAAAACGGAGAAATCACATCCCTGCTCTAAATATAAAAAGGAATTAAATAAGAATGTTTGCTTCAATAAATATATTTTTAAATTATATTAAAAAATGTAAATTCGACTCAGACATGAAAATAGAATGGGAGACGGGCATCGACTATTCAAATATTCTAACTCATCTCTAATAGGGAGGTGTAGTCTGACGTCACTGGTTGTTCCACCCGTATAGGGATTTATCATTGGGAAAATGGATTATCGGCTATTGTAACAATTCTGCCGCATTAACATTGGCAAGCTTTCCATTTTTGCACAAAATGAGTTCCCTTCTACCACTAACATGATTGTTTAAGCATTTTTTAAACAAAGGTAGTTATAAGGTTTTTTATTTGTCCTAAAAAAATAACTACAATTACCACTAGGCAGCCTGTTGTTCAGTACACAGCCGCTATTGGTCTGTTAGGCTGTCGCCTTATCCCCGTCACGGGTCATAGTACCAAGCTAGCTAGCTAACGTTAGCGTTACCCCGCTAAATTCTATTACGTAGCATTATGTCTACTGACGTGAACCATTTTAAATCGGGGCATGTAGAGGAGTTTCGGGAACGAGTTAAATGTGCAGGTCCTCTTCTCAGATCTGTGGGGCAAAGCACTGCACGCATCATGCCGGCTAGCTACACGCCACGGAATGTTGATACCACGATAGTAGCCCCTTTCGTGACTGTGATGCACTCGGTGCATCACAGTCACGAAAGGGGCTACCACGATAGCTAACTAACGTTAATGTTACAAGCTCAAACACCTTATAACTACTACTACTGTCGTGTCCATAAGTTCCCTGGCAGAATACTTTGTTTGTGAAGACAAACGTATACAAAGAGGAGAGAACCATTTTAAATCGGGGCATGTTAGAGTTTCGAGAATGCGGGCTAGCAAGCTAGCTAGCTACTAACGTTATAAACTATACACAATATGTACAACGACACAATGATTTACATTAGTATTTAGTGATTTAATATGCAGCGAAATAACGTTATACGATTTAAATTATAAATACAAATATGGTAACGTGGTTGTGGCTTTTACAAATAGTGGTTAGCTTTAGAGATAAATGGCTATGATCACGGAGCACTAGTGTTGGGTGAAACAGATACTAGCCACAGATTCAGGGTCAGTTATTTTTCCATTGTACGAATTGTTAAGCTTATGGAATGTAAGGGAAATCTGATCCTAGGTCTGTGACTAGTAGGCAGGAGGCTACAATGTGGTGACGTCAGTCAGCAGCGCCAAAATAGCAGTGTAGTTTCCCAGCGAACGAAAACATAAACGTTATTTTGTTACCTTTACGATTAATTGCGAATATTTTCATGTTGAGCTATAGATTGTGGATAAATACGCACAGAAAGGTACACCATTCCACAGATGGTGGAACAGGAAAAAACGAAAATGACGTAACCACTACACCTCCCTATAGACAAGGCTCACAAAATGGTTTTACCGGGAAATAGATACAGGGTCTCATCTACAATCATACTTCAGTGTACGCATGGGGTATGGGTCCAATATTCATAGGTAGTCCTTACAGTACATGCACATATTTATACAAGTGGAACCTGGAACACAATTCTATCTTCTTTTTTTAATAATTTTTTACATTTTCACTGAGAGAAGACTGTTTACATATAAAAATTATAATAACAATAATAATAATAATTAGTTCCCAGTTACTACATTTACATTTAGTCATTTATCTGAACGCTTTTATCCAAAGCGACTTACAAGTTCTGTACGACAGGTCAGCAGAAAGGGTACAACTCTTTCAGCCGAGTAACAATGTTCGTCAAACAGTGTTGAAACTTGGGTGCTGCAGCGTTGAGTCATAGTAATAGTAGACATATTAGTATAGTAGGTACTAGGTAGTAATATAGACAAGGACGATTATTTAGTAGCCAAGTGCATGATAGTAAATACAAAGGTTATATGCAATTATTATTATTAAATAGTTTTGGAACTAAGCAATGTAACTTAAGTTGATAATACTGCTGTTTTGACCAGTCATGGAATGTCTCTCATCCAATCACAATGCGCGTTGGGAACCATTGTGTAAGTGCCATTGATAGCCTACTAATTCTGACCATCACCCCCGGGAACACGATGCTCTGGGAAGAGCAGCTGACACTGAACAATAGAGGTGGATAAACAATAGATGAAAACACAATAGAGAAAATATATTGTGCTACAACACAATTCACTCTGTAGCGCAGCACAGACACCATAATGCGGTCATGAGTTCAAATTTGTTTACGTCATATTCCACCCTTCACTCAACATGGACGGTCAGATGTACTGACTGGACATGTTCAGGTTGCCTCACCAGCTCAGGATATCACAGCATGCCAGCGCTGAAAATGTGGGTTTAACGTTTCTTACTAAATACAAAAGCACACAAAATCAGCTTAATAATGTGCCGTCAACACATGGAGATATCCCCGCGTTGAATAGCTCAGTGAGCTGTCACGTCTGTTGTTCTCCGAGTGTACCGAGTTATGAAAACAAGCAGTGGCTCACTGGAGCTGCTGGAGGCTATACAGTCAGGACCATAACTATTTGGACATTATTAAAGATGTACTTTAAGAGCAGACTTTCAGCTTTAATGTGAGGGTATCACAGGTGAACAGTTTGGGAATTACAAGAGTTTCTACATGTGCCTCCCCCTTTATTAAGATACCAAATGTAACTGAACAATCCAATCATATCTAATAATAAATCAAATTGTAACTTTTAATACTTGGTTGCAAATCCTTTGCAGTCAATGACACTGGGTTCTTGTCCCTGGTGATGTTCTGCCAGGCCTCTACTGCAACCGTCTTCAGTTCCTGCTTGTTCTGCCTCTACTGCAACCGTCTTCAGTTCCTGCTTGTTCTGCCTCTACTGCAACCGTCTTCAGTTCCTGCTTGTTCTGCCTCTACTGCAACAGTCTTCAGTTCCTGCTTGTTCTGCCTCTACTGCTACTGTCTTCAGTTCCTGCTTGTTCTGCCTCTACTGCTACTGTCTTCAGTTCCTGCTTGTTCTGCCTCTACTGTCTTCAGTTCCTGCTTGTTCTGCCTCTACTGTCTTCAGTTCCTGCTTGTTCTGCCTCTACTGCAACCGTCTTCAGTTCCTGCTTGTTCTGCCTCTACTGCTACTGTCTTCAGTTCCTGCTTGTTCTGCCTCTACTGCTACTGTCTTCAGTTCCTGCTTGTTCTGCCTCTACTGCAACCGTCTTCAGTTCCTGCTTGTTCTGCCTCTACTGTCTTCAGTTCCTGCTTGTTCTGCCTCTACTGCTACTGTCTTCAGTTCCTGCTTGTTCTGCCTCTACTGTCTTCAGTTCCTGCTTGTTCTGCCTCTACTGCTACTGTCTTCAGTTCCTGCTTGTTCTGCCTCTACTGCTACTGTCTTCAGTTCCTGCTTGTTCTGCCTCTACTGTCTTCAGTTCCTGCTTGTTCTGCCTCTACTGCTACTGTCTTCAGTTCCTGCTTGTTCTGCCTCTACTGCTACTGTCTTCAGTTCCTGCTTGTTCTGCCTCTACTGCTACTGTCTTCAGTTCCTGCTTGTTCTGCCTCTACTGCTACTGTCTTCAGTTCCTGCTTGTTCTGCCTCTACTGTCTTCAGTTCCTGCTTGTTCTGCCTCTACTGTCTTCAGTTCCTGCTTGTTCTGCCTCTACTGCTACTGTCTTCAGTTCCAGCTTGTTCTGCCTCTACTCCTACTGTCTTCAGTTCCTGCTTGTTCTGCCTCTACTGCTACTGTCTTCAGTTCCTGCTTGTTCTGCCTCTACTGTCTTCAGTTCCTGCTTGTTCTGCCTCTACTGTCTTCAGTTCCTGCTTGTTCTGCCTCTACTGTCTTCAGTTCCTGCTTGTTCTGCCTCTACTGTCTTCAGTTCCTGCTTGTTCTGCCTCTACTGTCTTCAGTTCCTGCTTGTTCTGCCTCTACTGTCTTCAGTTCCTGCTTGTTCTGCCTCTACTGCTACTGTCTTCAGTTCCTGCTTGTTCTGCCTCTACTGTCTTCAGTTCCTGCTTGTTCTGCCTCTACTGTCTTCAGTTCCTGCTTGTTCTGCCTCTACTGTTACTGTCTTCAGTTCCTGCTTGTTCTGCCTCTACTGCTACTGTCTTCAGTTCCTGCTTGTTCTGCCTCTACTGCTACTGTCTTCAGTTCCTGCTTGTTCTGCCTCTACTGTTACTGTCTTCAGTTCCTGCTTGTTCTGCCTCTACTGCTACTGTCTTCAGTTCCTGCTTGTTCTGCCTCTACTGCTACTGTCTTCAGTTCCTGCTTGTTCTGCCTCTACTGTCTTCAGTTCCTGCTTGTTCTGCCTCTACTGTCTTCAGTTCCTGCTTGTTCTGCCTCTACTGCTACTGTCTTCATTTCCTGCTTGTTCTGCCTCTACTGCTACTGTCTTCAGTTCCTGCTTGTTCTGCCTCTACTGCTACTGTCTTCAGTTCCTGCTTGTTCTGCCTCTACTGCTACTGTCTTCAGTTCCTGCTTGTTCTGCCTCTACTGCTACTGTCTTCAGTTCCTGCTTGTTCTGCCTCTACTGCTACTGTCTTCAGTTCCTGCTTGTTCTGCCTCTACTGTCTTCAGGTCCTGCTTGTTCTGCCTCTACTGTCTTCAGTTCCTGCTTGTTCTGCCTCTACTGTCTTCAGTTCCTGCTTGTTCTGCCTCTACTGCTACGGTCTTCAATTCCTGCTTGTTCTGCCTCTACTGTCTTCAGTTCCTGCTTGTTCAGCCTCTACTGCTACTGTCTTCAGTTCCTGCTTGTTCTGCCTCTACTGTCTTCAGTTCCTGCTTGTTCTGCCTCTACTGTCTTCAGTTCCTGCTTGTTCTGCCTCTACTGTCTTCAGTTCCTGCTTGTTCTGCCTCTACTGTCTTCAGTTCCTGCTTGTTCTGCCTCTACTGCTACGGTCTTCAATTCCTGCTTGTTCTGCCTCTACTGCTACTGTCTTCAGTTCCTGCTTGTTCTGCCTCTACTGTCTTCAGTTCCTGCTTGTTCTGCCTCTACTGTCTTCAGTTCCTGCTTGTTCTGCCTCTACTGTCTTCAGTTCCTGCTTGTTCTGCCTCTACTGCTACTGTCTTCAGTTCCTGCTTGTTCTGCCTCTACTGCTAGTCTTCAAAATTATGAAAATCGTGTTGATGACCAAATATGTATGGACTGTATAAAGTGATGCTTATATAAAGGGACCAAAGACACTGAAATACAACTAGCCTTAACCCATTCAGTGCCAACCACGAGATTAGTCAGGTTAACTCGCCATGCGTTGAGTGCCAAGACCTGAGAAAACTCGGGTTTTAATCGTTATTACATTTTTACAAATTACATTTGTATTACATAAATAAATTGTTTTTTATCCCAATTTCTCACATTACATTCACCCTGAATGTTGACGTTATCCAGGTGAAAAGTTAACTTCATTCAAGCTTGGCATTGCAATCATTGACATAAATCATTTGATGTATAATTAAATCAAAGTAAATGCGTTTGGGTCTGAGTGTGGCTGGTCTGCCGTTCTGCAGCTGGATACTATTGGTTTGTTTTGGCAAAATTCTTCTGCTCTGTGTGACAATAAATAAATGAATGATGATATGCTATTTAAAACCAAAACTAAGGCTTCAGTATGAGTTTAAGACGTGAACATGGTCATGTTTGTTGAATAAAAAAAATAAAGTAAAACAAAAAAGATTTTTATTTTTATTTTATTTTATCGGATCGGGAAAGATCGGTATCGGTAGATACTCAAAATCACATGATCGGGAACGGATCGGGAGCAAAAAAACGTGATCGGCACATCCCTACTAATATGTCTTTACTACTATGACTCAACACTGCAGCACCCATGTTTCAACACTGTTTGATGAACATTGTTACTCAGCTGGTAGTCGTACCCTTCCTGCTGACTTGTCATACAGAACTTGTAAGTCGCTTTGGAAAAAGCGGTCAGCTAAATTACTAAATGTAGGTAGGTAGGTAGGTAGGTAGGTAGGTAGGTAGGTAGATAGAGATAGAGATAGAGATAGATACTTTATTAATCCCCTTGGGGAATTACACCTGACGAGCCTGCAGCGTGGCCAGTTCACACCCTGGGGCCTGTATGTAAAACAGAAGGTGCGGTGCCACCTCTACCTAGTGTGTGATTAGTGGCGTGCTGACAGATGTACAGGGTTCCCACAGACATTGCAAAATGAAATTCAATGTCTTTCAAGTACTTTTCCAAGCAACATTTTTCATTTTAAAAGGGCATTTGAGAGCGCGCACCAAAGCATACAACAACGGCCTAGTGGCAGGCAACATGAATGACCACAAGGTGGCGCGATACAACGTAAGGAGGACAGTGACAGAGGCCAAACGGCGCTACAAGGATAAAATTGAACTCCAGTTTGAACAGGCTGACTCTAGAGCTATGTGGCAGGGGCTCAAAGCGATGACAGACTACAAAGGCGCCTCCCTCAAACTGAACAGTGACATCTCCTTAGCAAATGACCTCAATACCTTCTATGCGAGGTTTGATGCTGGTAATAACAACACCAGCCCACAAGCCACGGCAATGGGGGGGGGGGGTCTGCTGCTGATGGAGACTCAGTGTTCAGGGTAACAGAGCATGAGGTGAGGTGGACCTTTAAAAAAGTGAATATCAGGAAGGCAGCAGGTCCGGACGGCATCCCCGGCCGCGTCCTAAAAGTCTGTGCCGACCAACTGGCCCCGGTATTCACTGACATATTTAACCTGTCCTTGGAACAGGCTGTCATCCCCACCTGCCTGAAGAAGTCCACTATTATCCCTGTACCCAAAAAATCCAAGCCTGCTTGCCTCAACGACTACCGCCCTGTAGCTCTCACCTCCATAGCCATGAAGTGCTTTGAGAAGCTAGTGAAGGGCTACATCTGCTCCTCCCTCCCCATTAACATGGACCCCCTGCAATTTGCATACCGCCCCAACAGGTCCACGGAGGACGCCATAGCCCATGTGCTGCACACAGCAGCATCACACCTGGACAAGAGGCAGGGGAACTATGTGAGAATGCTATTCATCGACTACAGCTCGGCATTCAATACCATAGTCCCCTCCATACTCATAGCCAAGCTCAGGGACCTGGGCTTGAACTATGACCTCTGCCAGTGGGTCTTGGACTTCCTGACGGGCAGACCCCAGGTGGTGAGAGCAGGCAACTGCACCTCCTCATCCATCACCCTCAACATACTGTAGGGGCCCCCCAGGGCTGTGTTCTGAGTCCCCTCCTCTACTCCCTGTACACACACAACTGTGTGGCTCAGCGGAGTAGCAATACAATCATCAAATTTGCTGACGACACAGTGGTGGTGGGCCTGATCTCTGCAAACGACGAGAGGGCCTACCTGGAAGAGGTCAAGGTCCTGGCGGGATGGTGCCAGGAAAACAGCCTCTCCCTGAATGTCAGCAAAACAAAGGAGATGATTGTGGACTTCAGGAGGTCGGGGGTCAAGGACTACAGCCCCCTCAGCATCGACGGGGCACCGGTTGAGAGAGTCAACAGCTTTAAGTACCTCGGAGCCCACATATCCGAGGACTTGACATGGACCACACACATTGACAGTGTTGTGAAGAAGGCACGACAACGCCTCTACTTCCTCAGGCGCCTAAGGAAGTTCCAAGTCAGTCAGAAGATCCTTAAGAACTTCTACTCATGTACAATAGAGAGCATCCTGACTGGCAACATCACCTCCTGGTTTGGGAATAGCACTGCACAAGACCGAAGCAGACTACAAAGAGTGACACGTTCAGCCGAACGCACAATTGGAGGGGGGCTCCCCACCCTCCAGAACAAGTTTCAAGTTTTCAAGTTTTACATTTACAACAAGCGTTGCAGGGGCAAGGCTAAGAGAATCATTAAGGACTCGAGCCACCCGAACAACTGCCTCTTTGAACTGCTGCGGTCAGGCAAGCGATACCGGAGTCTCAAGGCGAGCACAGAAAGACTCAGAAGAAGCTTCTATCCCCAGGCCATCAGGCTGCTAAACGAACAATGAACACTACACAACAACAACCATCAAACGCACATAGCACACACATCCACACGCACACACTCACTTTAAACAAACACACTGTAGCACCCACTCCACACTTTATAGCACACACTCACTTTAAACAAACACACTGTAGCACCCACTCCCCACACTTTATATTTATTGATGAAGGATTGCACTACAACTCGTACACCTTACTGTAAATTGTACCTAAATTGTACCTCATCCCATTTCTGCTTTGCACTATATAGTACTGTACATTAGTACACTGCATAGTATTGTATATTATATGGTAACTCAGTTACGTCTATTCTGCATCGAACATTGTACATGTCTATACTGAACACTGTGACCTCATTTTCTACTTCTAAATTACATGCTATACTATGTTATTTGATACTATCTTGTCTAGCACAGTCTCTGGAGCGTAACAGTAAGAAGCATTTTGTATGAAAGTATTCTGTACTTCTGTATGACAACTATTAAAGAAACTTGAAACTTGAAACTTGAAACATTTAAAAAAGGATACAATTCATTTTTAAATGCCGTTTTTTATAGAAAAGATCCAATATTTATGGCTTAAAACCAATTTCCGACAATTAGTTACACTTTAAATGGAAACATTTAATTTCTTGATTCAGAACAATTTTATCATGGATGAACAAAACTTTCAATGTGAATGGTCGATTTGAATTTCAAGGACTTATTAAGCACATTGTTAAAGAAATTAGTTGTTTTCAAGGAATTCCAGGCCTTGACTTTTTTTTGGTAAAAAAATCAAGCACTTTAAGCACTTCCAAGGACCTTGTGCGAACCCTGTTAACCTCCATGAACACGACAACCCGAACAACTCTGAGACTTTTTATTTTTTTTTTATCTCCCCCCCCCCCCTCCTTTTTCCTCCGTTTTTCTCCCATCCCAATGTTAGTCGTTATGCCAATTCCCAATCCCCCTTCCTGGTCGCTGTGCACCTACTCCCTACAGTCGGTCTGGGAGAGTGGAGGCTATCACGTGCTTCCTCCGACACATGTGTAGCCAATCAAACGCTTCTTTTCACCTGGCAGCGCGGACTCTCACTGAGAGGGTGTAACGTGTGGAAGGATCACACTACCCCCCTTAGATCCTTTCCTCGCTGAGCAGGTGCCCCGACCGAACTGTAGGAGTCGCCGTTTACAACGACCAGGACCCACCCACCAGCTTTCCCACCCCTAACACTGCCAATTGTGTTAGTATGAACGACCAGCCAAGCTGGTAGCAATGCCGAGAGCTGGGCTCGAACCCAGCATCTCCTGCACTAGTGGCGAGCGCCTTGCCCACTGCGCCACTTAGCGCCTAACTCTGAGACTCTTAACAAGTTTAACTTGGATGAACTTATGACCGAACATGCCGCTTAATGAATGAACAGGCAGCCGTAATGGAATTGGGAGAGGTACCAGAGAGGTCCGGAATGTCTCTCTGAAAAGGTCAGAGGAATGTCAGCGCGCTGCACACTGTTGTCAAGATAGCTACAGTAAGCTACAGTAAGCTACAGTAGCTACCCTTGGCCTCCTACCACCGGTCCACACTTTAGAGAGGAAAGAGGGAGGGGGTTGGAGAGACTCTGGAGTGGAAACAGCCACTGAAACATGAGAGGAGACGCCAGTGGCTTCCTGGTGGGTCAATTAGGCCTCGTACACATTTGTGCTTTATAAAGATCCGACTCTCTCCTCTGATAGACCTCTTCAACAGGTACTTTTTGTGTCAGGTCGTTAGGTTAGGTATGAAAAGGCATTCATGAGATCTATGTAGAAAACAACTCAAAAGTATCCCCTACTGCAGGGCTATTCAACTAAATTGTTCAGGGGGCCACATTGTCAGAAACCCAAGGGGCCAGGGGCCGGACTGCCACGGCGCCTCCCCGCGCTATGAATATATGTACACTTGACACAACACGCAACCACATTTTCACAACTTTTATTTAACTACATTGCAAAAGTAGTATACTTTTCAAAAAAAGTGCTTCATTTATGTGCCACATCTGCAACATCTCCTGCAGAAAGTGCTTCATTTATGACTGTGCAACAACTGCAACATCTCCTCTTCAACATTTCAATATAAAAATAAAATAAAAAACAAACAAGTGCATGATGTGCATCTGAACATTCTAACATCAACAGTAACACTTGAACAAAAAAACACATTTATAGTGCAGCTGAGCTTATGAAAAAGTGCTTCATGTCTGTGCAACAACAGTAAATCACAGCATTTTATTAGCACTTATTGTCCACTCTTAACTCTCAAACATCAGGGGGGTGGGGGGCAGACAGGCCTAGCCTACATACACACATCTAATGAGAGCGATTGCACTTCTTTGACTGGGCAATGGCAGAGAAAGAGGGTTCATAGGAAGTGAGGGCTACCCGCAAACAGTGATGCAAATGCTCATTTGTCAAGGAGGCACGTTGCTTGTTTTAATGGCATTCATGTGAGAGAAACTGGATTCACAGGTGTATGTTGAGCCAAACATTGTTAGCACAGATATTGCCAGCGTTTTTATTTTGGGGAATGTCTTGACATGAATACACTTTATCCAAAATGTTGTGGTGGATTAATTCTCAAGTGCCTGCTTCAGAGCAGATGATGCTTGCATGTCAATTATTTCAAGTTGCAGGAGACCTTCATCAATGTGAAGTGATGCAAGGAACTCTTGTCCTTTTGTGGAAATAGCAGCTACATTGGCAAATGGGTTGCTCACAAAATGCATCAATTCTCTGGACATGTCAAATTCATCAAATCGACTTGCAAAGTTTTCCCTCAATTTATCAATGAAATCTGTCATTAATTGAGTGACTTTTGGCTCAATTGTGCGTGTTAACGTTGACATGAAAAGAAAAAAGTAAAAAAAAAAGAAAAAAAAAATATTAAAAAGAAATATTTTTTTTTTATTTCTTTTTTCTTTTTTTTATTATCATGTAATCTTTGGCGGGCCGGTCAGAATCATCCCGCGGGCCGGATCTGGCCCGCGGGCCGCCAGTTGAATAGCCCTGCCCTACTGGTTAACCCTGTTATGGCAAATATTATACGTGTCATCCTATTACATCATTTGTACAGCTTACTGGACCTATTAGTACGTCTAAACTCCAAGCAGCAGACCATACATTTACATTTAGTCATTTAGCTGACGCTTTTATCCAAAGCGACTTACAAGTTCTGTACAACAAGTCATCAGGAAGGGCACAACTCTATCAGCTGAGTAACAATGTTCATCAAAGTGTTGAGTGCTACAGTGTAGGTTAGTTTATTAGGACAAGTGCATGACAGTACGGTTAGTTAGGGTTAGATTTTTATTTTTTATTTTTTTCAATATATGGGAACGAGGCAGCTGCCAGACAATACTGTGTGTAATGGGCTTCAGTTTAGCCACTCCGTCTGTCAACAATATGCTATTGAATCTGCCTGGTGCCATTATCAACCTCCAAAGCGATCATTGTGGGATCTTGATTAAAACACAGAGTGATAACACATCGCACAGCGCTTGGTTGTTGACATGGACTAGTGAAAGACTGGTTCAGAAGAGATGTGGTCCTCAGAAGATAATGTCCTTGTATCTATGGCAAACATTACAGGAACATTGTCAATATTGTTACCGCGACCGACACTTCAAATTCAATACCTGTTCTAGCGTGAAAGCTTCTGTGTAGAGTCTGTAGACACTATTTTCAGTTGCAGAGCAAAGCGACAGTTCTTGTCACGGTTGTTTGTCAGCTTGTTATATATGATGTTATCATGTTATATATGATGTTATCATGTTATATATGATGTTATCATGTTATATATGATTGATGTTATCATGTTATATATGATGAGAGCAGAGCCTCCTCGACTGGTTTTGATTGAACAAGAAAACAACAAAGGATACATGTTAGTAGGTGAATCTGACAATATCATAATTGTATTAGTGCTGTCAGGTGATTAAACATGATATTCTATATTCTATAATCAAATTGCATGTGTCCGGATGGCAGAATTCAGTACTGTATCTACAAAACCTTCTGTTTAACACTTTCAGTGCCGGCCATTAACATGGTAAAGCATGGTTATGCCACCACCCACTTCAATGATAGCGTTGTGAATGCATTATCTCTGTCTTAAATTATGGCTATGTGTCTAATCTGCCCGTCGTTTATCAATGACTTGTTTGCAGTCAACATTGTCGAAACGGATTGTTTTTTTAATCACTTCATTTCCGTTTTATAGCATTTTGAAAAGCCCTAGTTTTCAAGGAATATATAAAGATTCTGTGATAAAAGGCATTTACTGGAATATTCTGGCATACACAAACACGTTGTCATTTTTCGGCCTATTTATGAATCATTTTCAAATAAACGCTAGATTATCGATAGTATATGTGTACTTATGCACGCTATAGAGGCAATCTGAAAAATCGATTCTCTCATTTCCTCATCAGCGATCACAGCCACACACACACGCACACGCATAGGGCAAACGCTGATATATCTGTGAAAATAGCTCTGATTATCCTAAGACTGGTCAAATAAATTCCTTACCTCAGATCAGATGTTATCCAAAAAGATTATTCCAATTCCTGATCGCCATTCCAAATATCGATCACGCTTATTGATTACAGTGTTGGGTACTGTAAATACATAATCCACACATTTTCCGGGCCGGCGATCACTTGGTCTCTTCAGTTGGCCTTGACGGAAAAGTAAAATGAGGAAACTGGCCCCCCCCCCCCCCTTCATCAGTCTAAAGTAATGGGGTGCAGTTACACAGGGAGAGACGATAGAGACGACCTTCCCAATTGAGCTCAGAGAGACTCTGCAACACTAACCTGAGGCTCGATTGATGAAATATGAATTCAAAACGCCAATAAAAAAAAATATGACAAACGCTATATAGCGTTGGCCGGCACTCAAGGGTCGGCATGAACTAATCCGAATAAACTAAACTAAACTAACGACAAAACGCGTGGCTGACATCCAAAGTGTTAATCATCTTCCATTTATTAATTTGCTTAGATTTTTCAGGTCTGGTAAATTTTTGCATGGTGTTATTCACAGTCAAAGATAAAAAAAATTTTTATTAAATTGAATTGATATTCGTATTTGGTTCATTACAATTTACTCAAGCCTAGTAACATACACAGTATTTCTGACACTGGGAATACATTCCCTGAGATCCATAGATGTCCCTAGAATCAGATACCAAGAACATGCAAATGGACCATTTAAAAAAAAGTCTGTAAATGTTTATTCTACGTTCTAGGAATGAATGAGATTTTAATTTTTTTTTAATACATTTTGAGTTAATTTTCATAATGGGATAATTTGCTGTGTAATTAATTAATCTAATTAATGCGATAAACTGATTATTATAGCAATAATCATTCATACATTGTGTTCAGGCATTTCGTTTATTTCTCTAGATACTTGATGTTAAATATATGTGATGTTAAATATATATGATGTTAAATATGTGATGTTAAATATATATGATGTTAAATATATATGATGTTAAATATATGTGATGTTAAATATATGTGATGTTAAATATATGTGATGTTAAATATAATTTGACTATTGTTTTTAGTATTTTTGTATGGATCCACAATTGTAATAAACTATCGTAAATTATTGAACTTTAGAAATCATCTCCTAATTAGTATAATTTCAGACAGCAATTCAATATTATTTTCTTATATCAATTAAGACAGGGCAGGCCCAACAAGGGGTGCCAACACGCAACCGATTCAGTAAAGCACATAAGATATTATGTTAAAGACACGAAACCCACACTAAGAATCTCAAGAGGTTGGTGACGGCTATTAGGGCTGGGCAATAAAACGATAACGATAATTATCGCGATATATTTTACTAATTGATATCGATCGATAAAAGAAATATCAATAAAAAAAGTAAAACATTTTTGTGTGACCTGCAACAGGGCAGCTTTAAAACCAGAGACAGTGGACAGACTTGCCTGCAACTTAAAGTAATGGCTTTGCTTGTCCAAATGACAATTAGGGCTGTCTTAAATACTTCAAAGCTTCGTTCGATGGCACAAGCTTCGAACATTAAAAAAAAATCGAAGTAATTTTTTTTTTTCTTTTTTTTTTTTTTTCCTTTTTTTACTTCGGTGTGTGTGTGTGTGTGTGTGTGTGTGTGTGTGTGTGTGTGTGTGTGTGTGTGTGTGTGTGTGTGTGTGTGTGTGTGTGTGTGTGTGTGTGTGTGTGTGTGTGTGTGTGTGTGTGTGTGTGTGTGTGTGTGTGTGTGTGTGTGTGTGTGTGTGTGTGTGTGTGTGTGTGTGTGTGTGTGTGTGTGTGTGTGTGTGTGTGTGTGTGTGTGTGTGTGTGTGTGTGTGTGTGTGTGTGTGTGTGTGTGTGTGTGTGTGCATGGGGCCATTGGGTGGGGCCGGGGGACAAATACACTGGAGGAAAGTAACCCAGCTCAGCCCAAATTATATCATCACTATTGCCTGTTTGAAGGATATCATCCTCAAACACATATACACCACCTACACTACACGCCTATTCTCAGTCCTTGCCCCACAATGGTGGAATGAACTACCCACCCCAGTTAGGACAGCCGAATCCCGTCCAATCTTTCGCCGTCGACTAAAGACGCACTTCTTCAACCATTATCTTAAATAAAATTAAATAAATCTAACCCTAACTAACCTTACTCACTGTCATGCACTTGTCCTAATAAACTAACCTACACTGTAACACGCAACACTTTGATGAATATTGTTACTCAGCTGATTTGTATCCTTCCTGATGACCTGTCGTACAGAACTTGGATAAAAGCGTCAGCTAAATGACTAAATGTAAATGTGAATGTAAATGCCTTGTAGAATTCCACACATAAGAAAGAAAGATACTGGGATGAATAAACAAAATAGGAAATAAAATTTAGAAATGTATGCAATACATAAATAAATATGAATCTCCATATATGAAATAGAACATTTAGATAAGGTGCTACTGAGATGTTTTGGTGAGTTCTTTGTTTTTTTGTGGAAGTAGCCCTTCTTAAAAATGCATGAACATTCACTGATAATTGGTCTGTAGTGGAGTCTACAAGGTCTACATTGCTGGACCTTGTAGACTGACATAATTCTGTGCATACCGGTAGTTTAGTCTACACATGCCATATTTCAAATAATCAAAATCTTACTTCATTCATCTTAAACATTCTTGATTTGGGGGATTGGTAGTTCCCATGAAATCTGAAGTTGTTCAAACGACAACAGCGATCCACCTTGAATTAAATCACACAGCTGTGTTGGCTGCGTCACAGTCACGAAAGGGGCTACTTAATTCATTAATCCAATCCACTTTATTTATAGAGCCCATATAAAAACAACAAAGTTTACCAAAGTGCTGTACAAGTCCCACAACATGATATAATAATAAAAAAAAAAAAAAAAAAGCTTCAAATTAAAATCGAAGCTCGGCCCCGAAGCTTCGATTGCCAAAAAGAATTCGAAGGTCAGCCCTAATGACAATACTGACCAAATTGAGATTTCTTTTTCTCTTGTCCATTTATTTTGTTTGCTTTCTAATTTAAAATACAGTTTGAAACCGTCTGTACACAGTAGGCTATGTGTGCTAGCAGAGCTAGTCTCCAGTCGCGAGTCACGGTGCACATGTGTGAGAACTGGAGTGTGAGGGGCTGTAACACTAAAGATGGCGGCAACGACAAAGAATTGGTGCAAAATAAACATACATCTGTTGTTTAAAAAAAATATATATATACCTATATATATTTTTTTTTTATTCTTTTTTTTAATACTTATAACAATATCGATAATTATCGATATCGAGTGATATGATAACATTATCATATCGTTATCGTGATATCATTTTTGGCCATATCACCCAGCCCTAACGGCTATCGTTTCAACACCACTGAAGCATTAAAACAAGGTGTCCCAGAAAGCTAAGCTAACTCCCCTCAGAGCCATCAGAGGAAGCAGAGGGTTGCAAATGATAGAAAAAAAAAACTTTTGACTATAGTAGTCGGTAGTTCATTTAATAAGATGTGGTGCTTGAGAACACACACTACATCTATAATGAAGCAGACGTCATGTCATACATATACATAGATGGTGGCACTAGTGGGGGAGAAATGACCACTGCAACCATGTAATGCGACATGTTGGATCGTGTTTCTATGTTGAATGAGGTGCACAGAGCAGAATGTGTTTTGTGTTATCGTCTGGAGATGAACTTTACTAAATAGAATCAGACAGAGCCAAGTGAGTTGTGTCTCCATGAAAACAGTGGTAAACAAATATAATATAAATAAACCAATCCAACACCTTTGGATTTTCAATACCTTTTTTGACAAGAATGATACTGAAGATCAATACAATACTCATTGGGTTTGGTTTTCTGATGCCAAGCGCTACTCCTGTCATCATAACCCAGAAGCGTCTAGGACCTGGACAAAAAGTAAGGCTGTCTTGAATGAACAAGATGTATTTGTGCAGATTAAGTGACTGATGAGGCTGTGTGGGACCCGGTTATTCTTTGACCAGGTTTAAAGAGTCAACATTAGATTAGATACAATGTGTTGTCATTGTACAAATACAGAGCACAACCAAACTAATGTGGCGTCTCACCAGAGTGCAAAGGAGGATACAGTATAGCATGTGAATATATGGAGTATATACTGTATATTTATATATATATGACAAAAGATAAGGAATAAATTAGATGCATTTCAAACCCCATGCAGTCATTGGACCAGAGCTGAATAGAATAGAATAGAAATACTTCAATAATCCCGAGGGAAATTTGGCACTACAAATCGCTCACAGTAAACATTTAGGTAGACAAAACAATTAGTCACGAATAAGAATAAAAAATAAAAAAAATACATTTCCTATGTTATGTATATACATTATAATATAAAATATACAGTAAAAATATACAGAAATCTACAGTAAGTGTACAGTAAGTGTAATATTGAACAATGTTGTTTTAAAAGTAAAAGTCCAGGGCCCTCATTTATCAATGGTGCGTACGCACAGATATGTGCGTAAACCGTGCGTACGATCATTTCTAAGCAAAGTGTGGGACTTATCAAAATGAACGTGTGCTTGAGATTGTGCGTATATCTACGCACAGCTCAGACCGTGCGTACCTGGCGCCCAGCGGTAGAATAAGACTGCACCATGAGACGGACTTTCATGCATTAGTTTCAACACTGACGTGTTCTGTATGACACCTAATTCATTATAGTTCATTGTAAAATAGCGACATTAGTGTAATTATTGTCAAACCCTATAAATAGCATTTGGAATAGGTATTTCCGAATTAATTCAGCCTGGTTCATAGCATTATTATAGGAATACTTCTTGCGGTGTGCGCTCAGATGTTTAGAGATATAGGGCAGTCTATTTGCCGAGAGAGAACATACCGCTACCCGACACACATTCTCCTTCATTTGTACCGCAATTGGAGCGTGGAAGAAAACGCAGTGTTGGATGTCGTAATTTCCCCAACCCCCAACTACCGTACTTTTCGGACTATATGCCGCGGCTTTTCCCCCCATTTTTCAACCCTGCGGCTTATATAACGGTGCGGCTTATATGTGGACAAAACCCGAAAATCAAAATATTGCTTTTTTTACTGCATTGAAATGTTATTTATCTGTTCCCTTATTTGCTTAATACAACTTGTAAATGAGTTAATTCTTGTTATTTGTCCGACAATATTGTGTCCCAATGGGAGTCATTCTCTGTAGAGGTGGGAACTTAAAGCTCAATATAAGAACGGCCATGCACCACCCACAGAATCGAGAAAGAGCAATCAATCTGTCAATCCTTTCCGTGTCCGGGCCGGGTGATTTTTCCCGTGTTAAGTCAAATTAAGCTGCAGGCTCCACTCCTTACATATGGTAATTAAACATTAAAACACATGCGGCTTATAGTCCAGTGCGGCTTATATATGTACACATCATTCAATTTAGCTGCTGCGGCTTATAGTCAGGTGCGGCTTATAGTGCGAAAAGTACGGTACATACAATATCCATATATCAATAATAACAGAAGGCCGAGGCCAAGAGAGGATTTTACGCCAGGTTACCCAACATCATCGGAGCAATAGACTGTACCCGTGTAGCTTTCAAAGCTCCATCAATAAACAAATCCAGTTATGTGAATGGGATTCCACTCGGTCAATGTACTGCGATGCGCATTTTGGCTGATAAAACGGGATTCCACTCGGTCAATGTACAGATAATCTGCGATGCACATTTTGGCTGATAAAACGGGATTCCACTCGGTCAATGTACAGATAATCTGCGATGCGCATTTTGGCTGATAATGTCGTTGCCGGTGGCCGGAGTCTCATTCAGGCCTAATTGTATTTAATTCAATTGTAATGTTATTCAGATTCAGATTCAGAATCAGACAACTTTATTGATCCCGCGTGGGGCAATTCATATTTGCAGCTTCACCAACAAGCAACAAAGACAAACAAACAACAAAACATCTCAACGACAGCACGGCAAATAAAAAGAGAAACACTCCATGTGATACACAATCCAGCAGTAAAAGTAAAAGTAAAAACAGACAACCAAGTGCAAAAGGCTACTTAAAATGACTACCGTCTGTGTTTAAAAGTCTGATAGCCGAGGGGACAAAAGATTTGGCGTAGCGGTTGGTCCTACTTGGTGGGACGTCATAACGGCGGCCAGAAGGCAACAGTGAAAACAGAGCATGGAGGGGTTGATTAATGATGCTCGTCCCCTTCTTGACCACCTGGTCCGTCCAGAGAGAACATAGGTCTCTCTGTTTTACTCCAATTATTTTGGAGCACACTTTCACTATGTACTGTAGGCTGTTCCTATCTTTAATGGACAGGCCACTGAACCAGCAGATAAAAGAAAAAGTTAGGAGGCTTTCAATAAAAGAACTATAAAAAGTGCTCAGGATCTTCGCACTAACATTAAAAGAGTTCAGCTTTCTCAGCAGGTAGATCCTCTGCTGACCTTTTTTAACAATAGACTCTGTATTTAGGTTGAACTTGTGGGGTATCTGTAATTAAAACATCACTTAAACGCAGATCGGGATTATCCACTGAAGCCATAATAACTCTGACCAAAACCACAGGCTCAATAGGCATTGTAGAGCGCAGAGTTGGCCTGCTGAAAGCAGCAATTCAGTCAAGAGGATCAGACAGCAGTTGTACCCTTTACCCCAAGTCTGCAAGGTCTTAATCTAACTTGAAAAAAAACTCAACGAAAAAAGGCATTTTATTTGCAGTGTATGGTATATGGAAAACGGAAGCGAAAAATTTTGGTTACGAGTTTGTATTCTCCATTGGGTTGCACATACAGTGTGCTTCAGCGACTCGTTAATTTCAGTCATTACAGTGCTTATGTCGGGTCAGCTTGTCATTTATTTCTGTCAATGTGCTGGTTCTGTAGGACTGGGTCAGCCAACATCCTTGGCACCGAAGATAGTCTACACGCTCCCTCCTCCTCAGCTAGACCCCCGTGAAGTTTCTCATAGTTCGCTCGGCTTAGTCCATTATTTCACATCCCATGGGGGTGTTTCATTACCATATATGGATAATCATGCACGAGCATAGACGGTAAGAACAATGGTATTTATCAACACGGAGTGTGCGTACGACCTGTGCACGCACGGTTGATAAATCCCAATTCTTCTGTGCGTAGAGACATTCTAAATTCCGCGCGTAGGAACGAAAATAGAACACTTTCTACGCATTATTGATAAATGAGGGCCCAGGAAGATGGTAACTGTCACCCTGTGCTCAGTGATGCAGGGAGGCACACCACCAGGTCCCAGATCCAATATGACCCTAAAACAACCTCTGCTATAATATACTCCAGAGCGCGGTCATTAGCTCTACTCACCCTCTGGCCGGGCAGGGTCCCTGTTCAGGACGGCGTAGCGGGGAAGCTGGATGCCCTCCGCCTGCAGGATTCTGTACACCTGCCTCCTGAAAGACAAAGGAATAAATAACACAAAGCGGAGATAAACGTTCACAGGGTTCCCACAGACATTGCAAAATGAAATTCAAGGACTTTTAAGTACTTTTCCAAGCACTGTTTTTCATTTTCAAGGATGTCACTCAAAGGATACAATTCACTTTTAAATGCTGTTTTTTTTTTAACATCTTCTTGGCCTGCTTGTCAGTTAGAACATCACACGCGAAGAAATGAGGGAAAGCAGTTGGAGCGCACGAGACAGTGACTCGTCAGATTTGATTAAAACAGAAAAAATAAAGATTTCTTGATTCAGAACAATTTGATCATGGATGAACAAAACATTCAATGCGAAAGGTTGATTTGAATTTCAAGGACTTTTTAAGCACCTCGTTAAACAAATTGGCTGTTTTCAAGGAATTCCAGGCCTAGACTTTTTTTTGTAAAAACAATCAAGCACTTTAAGCACTTCAAGGACCTTGTGCGAACCCTGCGTTCATTAGGTTCATTAGCATCAAGATAAGATAAGATGTTCCTTTATTGATCCCTTTGGGGAAATTCAGGCATCATAGCAACATGGGGGAGGGGGGAGGGGGGGTACAGGTATGGCACATTGTACTTATACGTTTGTATTAAGTATTAAGTCTATTAGCATTAAGCTCGCTCAAGGAGTAAATTCCATTTGAAATCTGCGCCTGCAGGCAATTATTCTCCAAGCATTTTATAACTCTGCACCATGTTACCGTTTTAGCCTCGATAAAAGCATTATGCACAATCTAATCAACACAGAAAGCAACGCAGAATGACAGCATTATGCTTTTCAAATAGCACTGCACGACACACACATTAAGCCGCCTCAAGTATAATGCCGTCTGCTTCCGTCGCTTGGTGAATACCAAAAGGTTACGGCCTCCGGCACCATAATCCCACATCAAGCACAGAGCCGGGAGCCTGCGACCCAACGGGCAGATCCCAGGTGCCAGAAAGGAGCGAGGCAGCACTGTTAGCATGCTGATGCTGTCGTGTGTTGGTATGTATGTACCGCGTGCGTCCTCTGATCTCCTGTGTGAGGTGCAGAGGTATAATAATAATAATAATAATAATAATTCATTACATTTATATAGCACTTATTCTAGACACTCAAAGCGCTCCCCACAATGTAGGGTGGAAATTAGGGATGCACCGATCCGATATTGATATAGAATATCGGCCCCGATATGAAATCTAGTTCTGAATAGAACTAAATTATTTGTCGCGACAGATCCTCCTCTTTTCCAGAGGATCCAAACACGGTGGGATTCCCGACAGTTACTCTGCGCCTTGCGTCGACAGTGAACAGGCTGCTTCACTGATCGATCCCCGAGCTGGCGTCGGTGCAAACGACCGCTTGTATACCTACGAGACTGAAATCGATCGAGGCCCTCGGCCTGAAATCCTTCGGCTATTTACAGAGGCCTCTTCAGTCAATACGGTAAACCGTGTTGTGAGATTAATATAAAAAGGAATAAATGCAGCCATTGTTTATGAATAGCTCAATAATCCTGCAGGGCTTTTATTGGAAAGAATGTGGATAGCAGCGGCAGCAGCCTCAGACCTGTCTGAGGGAGGGTGTTCCCACGGGACACTGGAGTACGGGTCCTGTTCGCCGATGCATGGCTTTACCATACTGTGTATGGGCATCATAATTAGGGATGCACTGATCCGATATTGATATCGGATATCGGCCCCAATATGATTAAAATAGCTAGATAGGGTATCGGAGAGAAAAAAATAATAATATCTTATACATTTTTTTTTTTTGTTATTTAATTTTAATAATAAATAACAATTCAGTACATTTATATCTATGTGTTAATTTGTTACATTTAGTTTCACTAAGTTAGGAAAGTAATGTTTTAAGTCAAGCCCGATGTTGCCTTGCACAAAATAATGATCCCAGTCTCTTCCACACAGTGAGGCATACAGTTTATTAATTGAACAATGGGTATCGGATCGGTACTCGGTATCGGGCGATACCCAAAGCCCAGGTATCGGTATCGGGACTGAAAAAGTGGGATCGGTGTATCCCTAATCATAATCACACCCATAGTGTCTGGTCCATCAAGCTCACCTGTCTTGGATGTAATACTGGAGGTCCAGGTCGTTGATGACAAAAGGGTTCCTGAGTTTCTCATAGGCCACTGCTTTATCCAATGGAAAACCTAGAGGGACGACAGACAATATGTTAGCCTGGTACATGGGTGTGTGTGTGTAATGTGTGTGTGTTTGTAGGTGTGTGTGTGTGTGTGTGTGTGTGTGTGTGTGTGTGTGTGTGTGTGTGTGTGTGTGTGTGTGTGTGTGTGTGTGTGTGTGTGTGTGTGTGTGTGTGTGTGTGTGTGTGTGTGTGTGTGCGTGCGTGTTCAAGTGGTTTAAAAATCCCAGCAGAATGAGGCAGTAATGTTACTGGCATCAAATTCATTCATTCAATCTTCATTTCAACTCGAAAAATGCCCTCATTTACAATGACGTGGAGCATAGAAACATAATAAATACATGATGAATACAATAAAGTCAATAATACAATAAGTGCAATGAAAAAAAGAAATTGTACACTCAATTAAAAACAATTACAGATTATGGTGGTGTGGAATGGTGATCAAGGATTTAAAACTGACCAAAGGAAACCAAAGTATTATATATTATATATATAAAGTGTGTCGGGAGCACAGAAGCCAACAGCAGACTTCTCAAGTTCAGTACAGACTCTAGGTGCTTTAACCCTTTTACTGCCGCACTACCAAAGGGTTAACCCTTTCACTGCGACAATACAGCAGGTTAACCGTTTTACTGCCACACGACAGCAGGTTAACCCTCTCACTACCACTACAGAAGGTTAACCCTTTCACTGCCACACTACAGAAGGTTAACCCTTTACTATCAAAGGGTTAACCTTCTGTAGTGTGGTAGTGAAAGGGTTAAGTGTGAGTCATTGAAACGTGTCCTGGCTATAAGGTCCAGACGTCCACTCCAGCAGAAAAGTAAGATAAATTAATTTTTATTATTTTTTTTGCTGCTTTTCCATTGTCAAAAGGAACCTTTCAGAACCTCTGAAGGTTCCGAGACGGTTCTCGTTTCTTTTTCCACTGTGATTAATTCACTGCTAATTAACACTTTGATTGCCACTCACGAGTTTTCTCGGATTTAAAATAGTTACGTTGAAAGCCACTCACGAGATTTCTCAGATTTTTTTTTTTTTTTAGCGATCTGAAATCATATTGCATCACGCGAGCCTACCCAAGAGCCGCCGGCGATCAGATGTTGAAAAAAGCGCCCCCTATCGTCTCCCAGATGACATCAGGGATTTTGGAATGGACTCAATGAAAATGGATGGGGGAAAAAATCCTGTACTCCACATTTTCCAGTCCACTGATGCAGCCGGGGTTACCACAGTTCATTATGGATCCTCTGAGCGCCGCGGATCATGAATTCTACTGTATACACGTTAGATCTATACACTTATCGATTTTTTCGAATGGTGATCAGGAATTGGAATATACCAGTTGGATACCATCTGATGTCAGGTAAGGAATCTATGTTATCAGTGGTAGGATAATAAGACTCGTTTTGATGAAGATATAAGCTGTTTTGTGAAATGTGCTCTATCGGTTTCACTGTAAAATCCATGAGGAAATGAAAACGGCTATTATCAGCGCGCGGCTCGAAGGGGCGTGCATGTACGTATAATATTGATCATCTAGCGTTTATTAGAAAACGATTCATAAATAGGCCGACAAATATCAACGTTCTGGAATATTCCAGTAAAAGACGATTATCACAGAATTTACCTCAAAATGGGTGCTTTTCAAAATGCTCTCAAACGGAAATGAAGTGATAAAAAACCAATCTGCCTTGACAGCACTGACTGGAAAATGATTCTTTGATAAGCGACGGGCAGATTAGACACATAGCCATAATTTAAAACATAGATTAGGCGATATTAACGTTAACATTGGCGCCGATGGTGGCATTCAAGCGCTAACTCTGGTGCCACCTGGTGGCACTGAAAGTGTTAAAACCTCTCATTTGAATAGCATACCCTACTCACACACACACACACACCCTTCTTGTAATATGCAGATCACATCTATAATTCATAGTCTGTACGTCAAGTCACTTACTGTAACCTATAGGTCTCTCCATGTTGCAACATGTCATTCTGTCAGTAAACTCTATTTTTTTTTTATTGATCTTTTTCCCCCTCCATTTTCCTCCGATTTTCTCCCATCCCAATGTTAGTCGTATGCCAATTCCCAATCCCCTTCCTGGTCACTGCGCACTTACCCCCCACAGTCGGTCTGGGAGAGTGGAGGCTACCACGTGCTTCCTCCGACACACGTCTAGCCAATCAACCGCTTCTTTTCACCTGGCAGCGCGGATCCTCCCTGAGAGGGCGTAGCGTGTGGAAGGAGGAAGCACGTGGTAGCCTCCACTCTCCCAGATGATCTGACCTGACACTATCCCACTCAGGTCCTATCCGCGCTTAGCAGGCGCCCCGACCGAACTGTAGGAGTCGCTGTTTACAACGACCCGGACCCACCCCGCCAGCTTCTCCCACCCTCTAATACTGCCAATTGTATTAGTGTGAACGGCCAGCCAAGCTGGTGACAACCCCGGAGCTGTGAGCTGGATTCGAACAGGCGAATCCAGCTCACAGCTTCGGGGTTGGTGACGAACGCAATCTCCGCTACGCCACCTAACCGCTCCAGGAAACCGCTCTATTCTTAATCAAAGACTCTGTTGTCCACCTCTGTGAATAATCTGGTCAAATGATTCCACATCAGCAAAGGTCGGTGGAAGTGTCGACAGTTACGCCTACGTCACTTGGCGCGTTATGAACACGAAGAGGCTCTCGTTGTACCTATAAATCGTGCTCTGTCATTTTTCACTCTTTTGTGAACATGAGAAATTTCATTTGCGCTGTGATTTAAAAGAAAATGGCGTGATGAACTTTCACCCCCAGCTAGTTGCCCGTTTGTGGATGTAGTGACACATTTCTTAACCTGTCACAATGGAGAGCGCCGCTAGCTCCGCCCCCTGTGTTTTGGGAACTCGTGTTTTAGCACCTCCTGAGCCACTCGAACGTTCTGAAAACCTCATGTAGAACCTTCTGTTCACCATGGAAACAGCTTTGGAACCCGTGAGCCGAGTTCGACAGCGTGGTTCATCGTGGCAACTTCTCGCAGTGGAAAAGGACCAATGAGAAGCCGGACAGCATACGGTCCAAGTCCCAGCAGGATTCCTCCAGACACACGGCCGCTAGACCTGCACTGGAAGGGTTTCTCTGGCATGCCGTCTACAAGTTAGCAGTTAGCCGCTAGACCTGCACTGGAAGGGTTTCTCTGGCATGCCGTCTACAAGTTAGCAGTTAGCCGCTAGACCTGCACTGGAAGGGTTTCTCTGGCATGCCGTCTACAAGTTAGCAGGAAGCCGCTAGACCTGCACTGGAAGGGTTTCTCTGGCATGCCGTCTACAAGTTAGCAGGAAGCCGCTAGACCTGCACTGGAAGGGTTTCTCTGGCATCGTCTACAAGTTAGCAGGAAGCCGCTAGACCTGCACTGGAAGGGTTTCTCTGGCATGCCGTCTACAAGTTAGCAGGAAGCCGCTAGACCTGCACTGGAAGGGTTTCTCTGGCATGCCGTCTACAAGTTAGCAGGAAGCCGCTAGACCTGCACTGGAAGGGTTTCTCTGGCATGCCGTCTACAAGTTAGCAGGAAGCCGCTAGACCTGCACTGGAAGGGTTTCTCTGGCATGCCGTCTACAAGTTAGCAGGAAGCCGCTAGACCTGCACTGGAAGGGTTTCTCTGGCATCGTCTACAAGTTAGCAGGAAGCCGCTAGACCTGCACTGGAAGGGTTTCTCTGGCATGCCGTCTACAAGTTAGCAGGAAGCCGCTAGACCTGCACTGGAAGGGTTTCTCTGGCATGCCGTCTACAAGTTAGCAGGAAGCCGCTAGACCTGCACTGGAAGGGTTTCTCTGGCATGCCGTCTACAAGTTAGCAGGAAGCCGCTAGACCTGCACTGGAAGGGTTTCTCTGGCATGCCGTCTACAAGTTAGCAGTTAGCCGCTAGACCTGCACTGGAAGGGTTTCTCTGGCATGCCGTCTACAAGTTAGCCGCTAGACCTGCACTGGAAGGGTTTCTCTGGCATGCCGTCTACAAGTTAGCAGTTAGCCGCTAGACCTGCACTGGAAGGGTTTCTCTGGCATGCCGTCTACAAGTTAGCAGTTAGCCGCTAGACCTGCACTGGAAGGGTTTCTCTGGCATGCCGTCTACAAGTTAGCAGGAAGCCGCTAGACCTGCACTGGAAGGGTTTCTCTGGCATGCCGTCTACAAGTTAGCAGGAGGCCGGGGCGGCTGGGTGGCGCAGCGGACATTGTGCTCTTCACCAACGCAAGAGACACCGGTATCGAATCCGGCTGTCGGCATTGCCTCCGGCTTGGGCCAGCCGTCATACTAACTCAATTGGCAGAGTTAGCGGGTGGGAAGTCAATGGGTGGTAAACTGGACGTTGTAAACAGCGACTCCTACAGGTCGGTTGGGGTGCCTGCACAGCAGAGACAGGAAAATGGCGGGGGCAGTGTGAGCCTCCCACACGTTACTCCTCGCCAAATGAGAGTCCGCGCTGGCAGGTGAAAAGATGCGACTGGCTGCCTACACATGTATCGGAGGGGACATGCGATGGGCTTTTATCCTCCTTACAACTGGCCAGTGGGGGGCACATGCGAGCAACGATCAAGACAGGAGAGGGGAGAATTGGCACGGCTAAAATTGGGATGGGAGAAAAAGAGGAGAAAAAGTGGATACAAAATAAAAAGTTTGCAGGAGGCCGCTAGACCTGCACTGGTAGGGTTTATCTGGCATCCCGTCTACAAGGGCAAATGGTTCCAAATGAGACGATATCGTCCTTGGTGGATTTTGAGCAGCAGCAGGCATACCGCTCTAAAGATTAATTTCAAATGGAGGGGAGAAATAAAATGTGGCCGAGAGCCATCTCACCGCACACAGACGGCCCGGCAGAACATTAACATATGCCAAGCATCACGTTCTTCCTTATGAACAGTCGGATGAAAACACAAAAAAAACAGATGAAACTCCTCCTCCTTCAATCACAAACCGGTGATCCAATCAGAACAAAGAGTTAAACCGGTGATCCAATCAGAACAAAGAGTGAAACCGGTGATCCAATCAGAACAAAGAGTGAAACCGGTGATCCAATCAGAACAAAGAGTGAAACCGGTGATCCAATCAGAACAAAGAGTGAAACTGGTGATCCAATCAGAACAAAGAGTTAAACCGGTGATCCAATCAGAACAAATAGTTAAACCGGTGATCCAATCGGAACAAATAGTTAAACCGGTGATTAGGGATGCCCCGATCACGTTTTTTGCCACCGATACCGATCACCGATCGTCGTGAGCCATATCGGCCGATACCGATCGTTTTTGATTAAAAAAAAATTTAACGTTATTTTATATTATTTTTATTTTTTTTTATAAAATATATATATTATATAATTAGACTTGTACTTGTATTATCTGCGAGACATCGCCACCACTCAACAAGCTCCACTGTCTGTGTGTACTCTAGTAGCCTCCAGCTACGGCCAGGATTCTCCGGAGCTGCAGCTGGACCTATACTCGAGTAGCCTCGAGCTACGGCCAGGATTCTCCTGCGCTGCAGCTGGACCCTATTGGTATAACGTTACTGTGCTCAGCAAGCCCTCAGCTCGAATACACGTCGAATCAGTGTTATAAGACATTGATATCAGGAGCTATCTGTAGCTACTGCTAGCCGGATATATAACATTAATACAACGCCTCAGTGAATTATTTTGTTCAATGGGACATTTAGTTTTGAACAGTGAACTAACTTGCGTTAACGTGAGCTAACAGAGGTATCATACACGTCTCTACTAGACTATTGCTGGAGCATTTGTTGATATCAGGAGCTATCAGTAGCTAGCCGGCTAGATACCGTTCGGTTAGACAATGCCTCATCATGTATTAAACTAAAAGTGAATAGTTGACTGGGTCATTTTGTAACGGTAGCTAACGTTAGCTCAGGGAGACGCCGTCCTCCCGTCCCACTAGACTATACTAGACCCGTGTTTACATGCGTGCGGGAGGTGCTGGAGGGAGGAGCAGACGCCGCACCACCCGGTGTCTGAGACAGAACTCAGCGAGTGAGATCGGTTTTGACGATCGGCGAAAATAAAGCATTATCACCGATCACCGATCGCATATTTATACTGATTATCGGCCGATAACGATCGGTAGCCGATCGATCGGGGCATCCCTACCGGTGATCCAATCAGAACAAAGAGTGACATGAATGAAGCCCCTTCTGCTGGATACATACAAAGACCTCACCAGACTCTTTCAACTTAAATTTTGGGGTTTTTTGTTGGTGCCCGGCTATCCTAAAAGGCAAAAATACAGTCGCAGCGTAGTGGAAAACCCCCCAAAAGACTAGGGCGGGATCCACAATGGATTAAACGGTGCTAATTGCACCCTTACTTACAAGTCATTATGAATTGAAAATGGGGGACCCTGATGTAAACAAGACAAAAGTCTTTCTCTGGTCTGCATCCCCTTAACAATGGTGTGTATTGAGCCGTACTGTGTATTGTACCCATTCTGCAATCTGTTAATAACATTTTCAATCAATCAATCAATCAATCACCATGCAATCCATTCTTTGTGGATCCCGCCCTATGTTTTCCAATATACTCTCAGTGAATTTCTTGTTGCGTCAGGCTACAGAAAACAAAACGCAGCACTGAGGACACAATCTGGACAAAAGCAAACAATAGGAAATAACAAATAACAGGGAAGAACGACAAACGCCTAATGGGAGTCTCTCCTACTAAATCATACGCCCAGAAAGCCTGTAGGCCACGACGTCCTGAAAAGACCCGCCGCGGAGCAGCAGTTACCCCCTAACTGGTTGGTAAATGATCCCTAGGCGGCCATGGCAGCCGACCAGATCAGATGAGGGCAAAGACAAACAAGGTTTTCTCAGGTCTCTGCCAGACGCCTGTACGGAAAGGGGAAATTAATGGACCCTGTCTGGAAGTCTGTTTATAACAGTTAGCGGTGGAAGACACACGTATATATTACAAACACAAACTCACTGGTGATTAAAATAACCTCGTCGCCACCGGCCCGCGGTGCCGTTATTGACCGGGACAGATAAGCCGGGGACGGCTTCACTTCACTGGGAAATCCCATTAGGAGCAGCGCTGTGCCAACAGGGATCGGCTCACAGGAGAACGTATTGCCACAACAACCAGGGAGGCACTGATCCCAGCGCCGTCGCCGCTCTCTCTGCACTTCACCGACAGTCACACTGGGTGTACGATTGAAACGTGAAATTGCTGCAAAACGCACAGAGTGGTCATCCGATACTTGTCCTGTGTTTCTGTGGGGAGTATTTATGACCAGCGCACCGTGGCCAGCAGACAGCTTGTGAGCGCTCGCTAGTGTTGGCACGAACAAGCACGGCTGTGTGGGGGAGGGGGCAGGGAGTGTGTGTGGTGTGCCAGTGTCAGAATGTGTGTATTCATCATTATGTATCACTATTTGTGCACTTGTGGGTAATAGGTAGGTGTGGAATGTAGACACATGTGTTTGTAACTACATATAGTCTGATACAACCACAGTGTGTATCGCTCCATAACTAAAGTGGTCACAATACCACAATATCACCCCACGATACTATAGCAAGGACCACATGTTTCCCGTTTGGTGGAAATCACAGAATAATCGTATTTAAACAGAATCCAGACATGAATGCAGACGGTTGTGGATATTTGAGCTTTTAGGTCAAGTTGCAGACATGTAATGACCAGGGATGTTCACTCCGCCAGGTGGGGGGTGGTCTGAATGCAGGGTTCCCACAGACACTGCAAAATGAAATTCAAGGACTTTTAAGTACTTTTCCAAGCACTTTTTTCATTTTAAAAGGGCATTTAAAAGGATACAATTCACTTTTAAATGCAGTTTTTATTTTTTTAAGAAAAAAAACGGATCAAATATTTATGGCTTAAAAACTATTTCCGACAATTAGTTACATTCTAGATTAAAAAAAAATTATTTCTTGATTCAGAACTAACTTGATTTGAATTTCAAGGACTTTTTAAGCACCTTGTTAAAAGATTGTCTGTTTTCAAGGAATTCCAGGCCTTGGCTTTTTATTTATTTTTTTATCAAGCACTTTAAGCACTTCAAGGACCTTGTTCGAACCCTGTGAATGAATAACCGGATATGGGACGCTAGGGGGCGAGACAGTGCGAGTGACAAATTTGGCCCCCGATAACGAAAATATCACGATACACAATATCTGCTCTAATCTATACAGTATATATTAGGGCTGACCTTCAAAGCTTTTTTTGGCAATCGAAGCTTCGGGGCCGAGATTCGATTTTAATTCGAAGCTTCGAGAGAGAGAAAGAAAAATATTAATTATAATTTATTTTTATTTTTATTAATTTTTTTTTATCTTATGTTGTGGGACTTGTACAGCACTTTGGTAAACTTTGTTGTTTTTAAATGTGCTCTATAAATAAAGTGGATTGGATTAATTAATTAAGTAGCCCCTTTCGTGACTGTGACGCAGCCAACAAGGTTTCACTCGGCTGCGCTGCCTGGGTGCAGTGGGGCTGCTCTCACAGCCAACGACATGACATTACATAATTATGTTGCAACCTTCGTCTATCAAGCAAACAATTATATTATATTTAATTTATAATTTATAATTATATCAGACAATGCACCTACAAAAGCAGATGATTACAATTAAATTAGCCAACTTGGTAACACATTAGTCCAGGGAGGGGCAACATGGCGGCCCGCGGGCCGCATGCGGCCCTCACCGACGCTCCATGCGGCCCAGTCCAATATTTTTATTAAAAAAAAAAAAAAAATTAAATTATAAATGATATTTGTTTGCATTCGACTAAGAGGTTGGCAGTCGACTATGGCTCCTTTCGATCGATTAGTCGACTATTCGACTAATATGGGTCAGCCCTAGTGTGGACATATTCAACACTGTTGAAAGTGCCATGCAGCAATATGGGGGGTTTGATAAACTGTCCGCTGTTGTTACCGATGGAGCACCCGCAATGAAAGGAAAACACACAGGATTCGCCGGGCTTCTAAGGCAGAGTGGCGTTGAGTGTCCAATGCTGCACTGCATTATACATCAGGTAAGTTCACTAACATAATCTCCATCTATTGTGGGTCACTAATAATCAGGGGTGCAGTAGTCATGCCACGCGGTACCACGCCGTCCCAGCACTTTTCTGAGCAGAAGTACGTGCACAGGCGTACAAAAATGAAACGTTATTTCATCTGATGCAGATCGCATGCACAAACATTGAAGTTGACATTCCTTCTATTGTGCGCCAATAGGAGAGACCACAAGTGTCTCATTAAAGACAGAACCATTATTGGCCCACTGTGGGGGGAGGGTGAATGTCATGCCAGTTTGATAAAGGGTCAATGGGAGGCACTCAGGAATGTTTTGTTTAGTAGCAGGATAAAAGTTTATACATTTAACTAAATCATTTATTATTGCACTTTTGATTTACTGTTGTAGTGAAATGCAGCAGGAATGCTGCTTTGTGTTTGTTGGGCTTTAAGTTCATACATTTATTTTTATAGAAGCCTTAATTATAATGTCATTTTTGTATATACCGTACTTTTCGGACTATAAGCCGCGGCTTTTTCCCCCATTTTTCGACCCTGCGGCTTATATAACGGTGCGGCTTATATGTGGACAAAAATCGAAATATTGCTTTTTTTACTGCATTGAAATGTCATTTGCTAAACTTAATACAACTTGTAAATGAGTTAATTCTTGTTATTTGTCCCAACAGTATTGTGTCCCAATGGGAGTCATTCTCTGTAGAGGTGGGAGTCATTCTCTGTAGAGGTGGGAACTTAAAGCTCAATATAAGAACACCACCCAGAGAATCACAGAATCAGAATCAATCTGTCAATCCTTTCCGTGTCCGGGCCGGGTGAGGTTTCCCGTGTTGAGTCAAATTAAGCCGCAGGCTCCACTCCTTACATATGGTAATTAAACATTAAAACACATGCGGCTTATAGTCCAGTGCGGCTTATATATGTACACATCATTCAATTTAGCTGCTGCGGCTTATAGTCAGGTGCGGCTTATAGTGCGAAAAGTACGGTATTTGGGTTACACAGCAATATTTTCAAATTCAGCTGTATTTATAAATTCATAAAGTTGAAATTAAGCATTACTAAATGCGTTTGAAATGGAATAAAAAATCTGTGACTATTATGGGCTATTTGAGTGATGGGGTACTACTGGCGGGACTGCCGATAAACAATGCGGCCCCCCAGATTGAGTGTGGAAATTTAGTGGCTCTCACCATATACAAAGTTGCCCACCCCTGCATTAGTCATAGCAGCATAGGCATAGCCTTATTAATGTTTTGTGTGGCGTCGCCGTCGTGTACAACGATACTTACGTTTTTTAGGTGATTTGACAAAGATGTTGTAGAGTTGTGATATGCCATTTTCTTCTGGCATATCTGGCACTCGGCTTTTTGGGCATTGTCTTTGCATATTTTAAAGTGTAACCACACGTCTGATGACTTCTTCGTCGACATGTCTGCTGCACATGTCCTTGTTGTTTTCAACACAGATAATCTCCACGTGCTTGTTGTAGAGAGGTGGAGTCGAAGCGCTGCTTACTTTCGTTTCATTGGAATGGAGGCGGGAAGGCGCCGCTTACTTTCGTTTCATTGGAATGGAGGCGCAAGATTTTGGAGACACATTTTTTTTTTTTTTATAAATCTTTTTTTACTGTTTTTTTTTTATGTTTCGAAGCTCGTGCCATCGAACGAAGCTTCGAAGCTTCGAAGTATTTAAGACAGCCCTAGTATATATTGCAAGAAATCTCATCTGGGATACGAAAACGAGATACTGTACCTCAATGTGGTTTTCCCAATAAAGAATTTCAATATATACATCACGATATCTGTGTGACTGAAGAAAGAATACCCATAAAAAAAAGGCAAAAAGCTGGGATTATGTATTTATTTGAAAGTGTAAACACCGCCGTCAGTGGCCTCCATGTTTACGCCTGTACGGCAGCAACGTGAGTGGCATGCAGGTCAGTTCAGGACCGTGACCAGTTCACACTGGAATCTGATATTGGCCACATTTAAAAAGTGTGGAAGGATATGAGGCAGAGCACTACCTTTAGAGTGTTAGGAGATGAGGCAGAGCACTACCTTTAGAGTGTTAGGAGATGAGGCAGAGCACTACCTTTAGAGTGTTAGGAGATGAGGCAGAGCACTACCTTTAGAGTGTTAGGAGATGAGGCAGAGCACTACCTGTTTAGAGTGTTAGGAGATGAGGCAGAGCACTACCTTTAGAGTGTTAGGAGATGAGGCAGATCACTACCTTTAGAGTGTTAGGAGATGAGGCAGAGCACTACCTTTAGAGTGTTAGGAGATGAGGCAGAGCACTACCTGTTTAGAGTGTTAGGAGATGAGGCAGAGCACTACCTTTAGAGTGTTAGGAGATGAGGCAGATCACTACCTTTAGAGTGGAAGGAGATGAGGCAGAGCACTACCTTTAGAGTGGAAGGAGATGAGGCAGAGCACTACCTTTAGAGTGGAAGGAGATGAGGCAGAACACTACCTTTAGAGTGGAAGGAGATGAGGCAGAGCACTACCTTTAGAGTGGAAGGAGATGAGGCAGAGCACTACCTTTAGAGTGGAAGGAGATGAGGCAGAACACTACCTTTAGAGTGGAAGGAGATGAGGCAGTCGCAGAGCGGCCAGTTCTCCACCGGCTCGTTGAGGATCACCTCCTCCTCGAAGGTCACCACGGTGATGTACTTGAACAGACACAGGCGCTCCAGGATCTCCTTCATGGGCTTGGACTTGGACTTCTTGGACATGGCACAGATGCCCACCACGATCTGCCTCTCCGGGGGCTGTGGGGGGAGAAGTGCTCTGTCAAAACGTGGAGACCCTTTATCACACCCACGCACACAGACCCGATACTAGCAGAGTAGTGATGTGTGTGGCCTGAGCTACAGCTGCACCCTAGGGCTGGACGGTATGGTCTAAAATTTATATCACGGTATATTAACTTATCTTAAAATGTCTATATACATGCTTCTGAAGGGGTAAAACACTGGCAGCTATTACTGTACTATTGTATTACAAGGACATATTTCACATAGTAGTAGAGGTATTTTAAGAACATTTATTGTGCAAATCTGCAATAGAAAAATGCAAAACCTTTTCTCAAGTGTCTGCCGGCAGGTAACGCATATCTTGGGTCGTGTTTTGACCATGTGTTTAAAGCCCTTTCGATCGACAGTTTGAAAAGGAACCATGTCCTTACACAAGTAAACAGTGACAGCGTTTGCTATGTCGGTCCACCGCTGGCTTTTTTTGTCATGGTTGAAACATAAATAATAATAATTTAAAAAAAAAGTATTATGTTACAGCTGCTGAATGTCCATCAATATATTCCTTTGGAATGAAATAGGTTCAAGAATCGAATCAGGATTGTTAGCAGAGGGGGAGAGATAGAGAGAGAGAGATAGAGAGGGGGAGAGAGAGAGAGTGAGGGGGAGGGGGAGAGAGTGAGGGGGAGGGCTGCTAGGGGTGGAGCCGGCGTTGGCTTGCTGAGGCTACATCAACAGGCTGCTAGGGGTGGAGCCGGCGTTGGCTTGCTGAGGCTACATCAACAGGCTGCTAGGGGTGGAGCCGGCGTTGGCTTGCTGAGGCTACATCTACAGGCTGCTAGGGGTGGAGCCGGCGTTGGCTTGCTGAGGCTACATCAACAGGCTGCTAGGGGTGGAGCCGGCGTTGGCTTGCTGAGGCTACATCAACAGGCTGCTAGGGGTGGAGCCGGCGTTGGCTTGCTGAGGCTACATCTACAGGCTGCTAGGGGTGGAGCCGGCGTTGGCTTGCTGAGGCTACATCAACAGGCTGCTAGGAGTAGAGCTAACATTAGCTTTTTGAGGCTACATCAACATTTAACATTACTTAAGATTTTAGCGCGACGTGGGCATTTCAGAATGGCGAAGATGCAAAGCATGTTAGACGATTGGACCCGTCGCAGAGTTTACATTACACATAGAAACTGTGCGACTCGCGAGAGAAGTTGTCACACAGCTGCTGTGTGCAACGCAGGGCTGAAGTGCTAGTTTGCTTCTAGAATTGAAGGTTTGCTCTGTTCCGTCTATTATGAAATGACAATTGCGCGTTGACACGCCCACTACGCAAAGCCTCTGTGCTCCTAAATAATTTTTCCAGTTCGCACATATCTATTTTTAGGGGGAAATCCGAGTGAAATAGTCACACTGTGGAGCCCTGTCTCGGCGGGCTGGCGTTGGCTCCGCTCCTGGCAGCCCCCTCCCTCCACTGTGTTGCTCTACCGGTCACAAGGTATAGTCTAAATCCATACCGTAGCGCAAATTCATACCGTATACCGTTTATACTGTCCACCCCTACTACACCCCCCCCCCTTCCTTTATTATTATTTGTTTCTTTTCTTACTTGTTTTTGCTTTGTTCGTACTGTAGTGTTATTATAAAGTTTGTACATAAAAGAAAATAAAAAAATTTAATAAATACATTTATACAAATAAATAATTTCATTGCTCTGCATGATGCACAGAATCACAAACATTCCCAAGGCCAAGAAAGACTGAGGTTAATGCCAACATGGAAAGACTGAGGTTAATGTTACCGCCCTCCAAATTAAAATAAATAAAAAATGTATTATCGATATTATTTGTATTATCGATTATTAAAATATACCGCGATAATTATCGTTATCGTTTCATCGCCCAGCCCTAAATGTCACCCCCCCCCCCCCCCCGGAAAGACTGAGGTTAATGCCAACCTGGAAATACAAGTCCTACTGGGCAAACTGTGATACATTTGTAGAGATGAGAGTGATCAGTTATTTGAGAAAGTAATGTGTTTTTGGAGTTGACACAAGATAAGACGTGAACCGTGAAAGATTTACCAACCAAGCTCTTTGTTAATCCGAGGGAAGCAACAGTTGTGATTGGAGGATCAAGAAGAGAGTGAGTTTACCTGCCCGGCAGAAATAGAGCAAAGCTCTGCATCACTTTTCAAGCCCGTGCAGCAACAAAGGCTTTCCACAGACTCCCAGAGGCACCATATATACATATTTTCCAGCCTCTGATCGACTGGTGGTTTTGCACATCGTCAAGGCTGTACGCTAACCTTTTTCCCAATGAAAACATGTAGGAGCACACAAAGATATTTAGGAGCAGTGAAAAATGTTCAAGTAACACAGTTTATTAACAAACTATTTATTACATGCATATTATACTATGCAAATATCTGTGCAATAGCACATACAACTTGTTAACATAGCCTATAATTTTTTTCACCTTTTTTCCAATCTAGAAAGTCTGGTTAGAAGTATATTTCCGGGGGGTGCATGATACCCCCCTCTATCTACTAGACTATTATTTATTATCTACAAAGCAGGCATGGCCAGCCCACCCTCACTGTATGCCTTGTGACAAATAAACCTCTTGAATCTTGTCATATTCAATCAGTTTCAGTAACTACAGAACAGTACATGTAATAGACTCACTTGTTGTTGTTTTGTGGTCCAGGCTTGAAACTGTCGAAAGTGTCGATATAAATTCATTTTGTTAGATCCAACACTGTCTGAATGTACAGTATCTCGTGATTAGATAGACTAAATTTATTTGCTTGAACCATTTACATTGGCTGCAACGATACATTGGCTGAGAGAGTGACGTGAATCACTCACAAAACAATGATTTATATTTGATATATTAACGTTATTGTGCATTTTAAACACAAACATGCTTAAAATGAGTAATTATTATTTATTTTAAACATGCTTATTGTATTTTTAGAGTCCAAAATTTTTAAAAAATTAAAAAGAATGTCTTCTTCTCCTTCTCTCTCCACCAGGGGGGGCAGCGCCCGAGCGCCTTCTATGAACCATGCCCGTCAACCATCCCGTTTTTCCCGGGATTGTACTGTATTTCAACCTTCCTTCCCGCCGTCATCCCGTTAAAATATTTTCCTGTATTTTTAAAATTTTTACAAAATGGCTGCAATTCCCCTCCGTGACGACAGGTGGCAGCAGTGTAGATTAGAGCGTTAGCACAGGAAGTCAGACCAGAAGACGGTTGCGACCGGATAAAGGAGTGGTTTAGCACAAAATCTATTACATTCTAGAACTACCTACCTACAAAAGGCAGAAAAGTGATACCGGCAAAGTGGGGTTGTTCCCGGAGAGCTCACTCTCGGCCGTGGTTTCTCAGTGTATAATGTATGGTGCTCTCCCTCAACATGCGAGTAGGGTGAGACAACACCATTCTTTAGTCCAAATAATACCCTACTTTATACTATATTATTGTCAGTAGTTTAATGTAAAGTCAGTATTACATTGGCACTGTTTTAACTTTGCATTTAGTTTACCCATAATCCATTGCTGTATTAGACCCATGTGCCAGTATAAAATTCAATTACGTGCCCCCCTTCCCACAGTGTATATAGAAAGAGACAATAAACACAAAAGTAACATAGGACACAATATACAACACACAGGACTATATAAACAGTGCCTACAATTAAATTAATGAATGAATTAAATAAGAGGTAGAGAAATATCCCGTTTTTTCAAATCCCAATGTTGACAGCTATGCTATGGGCCAGCCACCACTGATGGCATATAGTTGTACAGGCCAATGTCTATGGACCACAACTGCCAAGAGCTGAGCTTCCACACATTGAGAAACTGAAGCAGAGATCGGTCACCATTGAGGACCAAGAACTGGGAGTATATGTAGCAGATGGGGCGCGTGTGGGCCCACAGCCTCTCCCAACCAGGGGAGGAAACCAAGGAAGCTGCTCTTCTTGCCTGCAATTACAAACTGGTGTGGGCACTTACAAGGAAAACAGATAGAGAATCAGACCATCCCAAGCTGGACTGGTTTTAATAGCAGCACCAGGGACCAACAACCAATCACACAAGATATAGTTGTGTATCTGCCAACCATCAATTCACCAGCCACACAGTTGACCACAGTGTTTGAAATCCTGAATCAATCAGAGACAATCAGGAAGGAACTGCATCTAGAAACAATTGTGGTAGTCATGGATCAAGCACTCTATGCGAAAGCCACTGAAATTGCCTGGAAGCACAAAGAGCGCTTCTCCAACATTCTTCTCAGTTTGGGGACAATCCATACCATATGTAATGCCTTAGCCATCCTAGGAAAGCGATTTCGGGATGCTGGTCTAAAGGACATATGCAATGCATAGAGGCTGGAATTGTCGCAGAGGGTTCTGTCAATGGAGTCCTTGATGGTAAACACTATAACCGTGCTGTCAGGGTCCACAAGTACATCTATGAAGCACTGATGCGACTCGCATGGGCAGAGTTCAGAGTTCACACCGTGGGTTGAGGACAGTGTTCCAGAGAAGAGTGGGATGATCAAAACATTCTTGGATAATGTGAAAGACATTGATTGATTGATTGATTGATTGATTGATTGATTGATTGATTGATTGAAACCTTTATTTTAATTCAGGTGACCTCTGAGGTGAGGCCACCTCATTTACAGAACTGCTGAGTGTACAACAAGATAAAACAACACAACAATGTGCAGTGCAATCAGTTAAAAACAGTTACAACATGACATGGCCAGTGACTTGAACCAACAGACGGCGAACAATATGCTGCAACGTCCACTCTTAGCTGAGCTGATAACCCTGTGGACAGACTTTCTGGAACACCTCCGTCACAACAATGGAGAGCTCTCTGCATTCTGGATGTCATACATTGACATGGTAGAGGACGTACTACTTGGCCTTCTGGCCTTCTGCAAATACTTGGCTCTGAGCGTGCATTTTTTTGATTTTCAAAGCGGTCCGCCTTGAAAAAAACGTCGTCTGTGGACACGTCGCCTGAGAAGAGAGTGATACACTGAGGCTCCCTACTCACCGAGTCATACATCTCGTCGTCATCTTCGTCCTCCTCCTCCTCTTCCTCCACGCTCTCGTAGAGGCAGTCGTAGCCCAGGATGCGCCCAGGCTCCATGAGCTCCTCCCCCTCGGCGTCATCGCAGCCCACGAAGAAGCGCGGCTGCTCCCCGCCGTCCGGGGGCTCCCGGCTGGACATGGCTCTGGTCTGGTGTCCCTCTGTCTGTCTGTCTCTCTGTCCCGCTGTCTGTCTGTCTCTCTGTCCCCCTGTCCCTCTGTCCCCCTGTCTGTCTGTCTCTCTGTCCCCCTGTCCCTCTGTCCCCCTGTCTGTCTGTCCCTCTGTCCCCCTGTCCTGGAGCTGCTGTCTGTCTCTCTGTCCTGCTGTCTGTCTCTCCGTCTGTCTGCCCTGGAGCTGGACGAGGGGCTCTGGTCTGCTGTCTCTCTGTCCTGATGTCTGTCTCTCCGTCTGTCTGCCCTGGAGCTGGACGAGGGGCTCTGGTCTGCTGTCTCTCTGTCCTGATGTCTGTCTCTCTGTCTCTCTGCCCTGGAGCTGGACGAGGGGCTCTGGTCTGCTGTCTCTCTGTCCTGATGTCTGTCTCTCTGTCTCTCTGCCCTGGAGCTGGACGAGGGGCTCTGGTCTGCTGTCTCTCTGTCCTGATGTCTGTCTCTCTGTCTCTCTGCCCTGGAGCTGGACGAGGGGCTCTGGTCTCCTCTCCCTTCCTGGAACTGTACCGTACACTATCTCTCCAGTGCTACTCAGAGCTCACCCGCCCACCCCCCCTCCCTCCCTCCCCCCTGTCCTCTCTTCTCCCCCTACCTGCCGTCTAGAGGATGGGCAGGACACTGATGGAAGGAGGGGGGGGGGGGGGGGGGGGGGGGGGGTAGATTAGAGGGAGCTGCTGGGGAAGAAGATGTATTTTTTATCCCCAGTGCATGTCGTCGTCCGTGGCGTCCAGAGCAGAGCCGGGCGTCTGGGCTTCAGAGGGTCACGGCTGTGGTGCTGCTGGGTCCTGCTCCCTGCTGCAGGCCTGCATGGTGCTCTCTCTCCCTCTCTCTCTCTCTCTCCACCTGGAAGGGAAGAGCCACACGCGTTAGTTAGGGATGCAGTGTTTCCCCTAGGATCTCTTTCAGGGGGGGTGGTGGTAGGCCCCCCAAAACGACTAGTGTTGTCGCGGGGCGCAGTAAGGCGGTTGTTAGTATCGGTGCGTTTCTCGACACTGAGCCGAGATGAAACGATGACACATACATTTACAATTATACTACATACAGTAGTGACAACACACATGAACTATTTACAATACAGGGAGGCACATACAACACACATGAACTATTTACAATACAGGGAGGCACATACAACACATAACTATTTACAATACAGGGAGGCACATACAACACACATAACTATTTACAATACAGGGAGGCACATACAACACTCATAACTATTTACAATACAGGGAGGCACATACAACACATAACTATTTACAATACAGGGAGGCACATACAACACACATAACTATTTACAATACAGGGAGGCACATACAACACTCATGAACTATTTACAATACAGGGAGGCACATACAACACTCATAACTATTTACAATACAGGGAGGCACATACAACACTCATAACTATTTACAATACAGGGAGGCACATACAACACACATGAACTATTTACAATACAGGGAGGCACATACAACACTCATAACTATTTACAATACAGGGAGGCACATACAACACACATGAACTATTTACAATACAGGGAGGCACATACAACACTCATAACTATTTACAATACAGGGAGGCACATACAACACTCATGAACTATTTACAATACAGGGAGGCACATACAACACTCATGAACTATTTACAATACAGGGAGGCACATACAACACTCATAACTATTTACAATACAGGGAGGCACATACAACACTCATAACTATTTACAATACAGGGAGGCACATACAACACACATGAACTATTTACAATACAGGGAGGCACATACAACACTCATAACTATTTACAATACAGGGAGGCACATACAACACACATGAACTATTTACAATACAGGGAGGCACATACAACACTCATAACTATTTACAATACAGGGAGGCACATACAACACACATAACTATTTACAATACAGGGAGGCACATACAACACACATGAACTATTTACAATACAGGGAGGCACATACAACACACATGAACTATTTACAATACAGGGAGGCACATACAACACTCATAACTATTTACAATACAGGGAGGCACATACAACACACATGAACTATTTACAATACAGGGAGGCACATACAACACTCATGAACTATTTACAATACAGGGAGGCACATACAACACACATGAACTATTTACAATACAGGGAGGCACATACAACACACATAACTATTTACAATACAGGGAGGCACATACAACACTCATAACTATTTACAATACAGGGAGGCACATACAACACACATGAACTATTTACAATACAGGGAGGCACATACAACACACATGAACTATTTACAATACAGGGAGGCACATACAACACTCATAACTATTTACAATACAGGGAGGCACATACAACACACATAACTATTTACAATACAGGGAGGCACATACAACACTCATAACTATTTACAATACAGGGAGGCACATACAACACTCAACTATTTACAATACAGGGAGGCACATACAACACTCAACTATTTACAATACAGGGAGGCACATACAACACACATGAACTATTTACAATACAGGGAGGCACATACAACACTCATAACTATTTACAATACAGGGAGGCACATACAACACTCATAACTATTTACAATACAGGGAGGCACATACAACACTCATAACTATTTACAATACAGGGAGGCACATACAACACTCATAACTATTTACAATACAGGGAGGCACATACAACACTCATAACTATTTACAATACAGGGAGGCACATACAACACTCATAACTATTTACAATACAGGGAGGCACATACAACACTCATAACTATTTACAATACAGGGAGGCACATACAACACTCATAACTATTTACAATACAGGGAGGCACATACAACACACATAACTATTTACAATACAGGGAGGCACATACAACACACATAACTATTTACAATACAGGGAGGCACATACAACACACATGAACTATTTACAATACAGGGAGGCACATACAACACACATAACTATTTACAATACAGGGAGGCACATACAACACACATAACTATTTACAATACAGGGAGGCACATACAACACACATAACTATTTACAATACAGGGAGGCACATACAACACACATGAACTATTTACAATACAGGGAGGCACATACAACACATAACTATTTACAATACAGGGAGGCACATACAACACTCATAACTATTTACAATACAGAGAGGCACATACAACACTCATAACTATTTACAATACAGGGAGGCACATACAACACTCATAACTATTTACAATACAGGGAGGCACATACAACACTCATAACTATTTACAATACAGGGAGGCACATACAACACACATGAACTATTTACAATACAGGGAGGCACATACAACACACATAACTATTTACAATACAGGGAGGCACATACAACACTCATAACTATTTACAATACAGGGAGGCACATACAACACTCATAACTATTTACAATACAGGGAGGCACATACAACACACATGAACTATTTACAACCAGTGTCAGAGCGAGTGCACTCAAGAGTTGTTCTGACCGGTCTGAGGGCTCAGAGTGCACACTGGACGCTCTCTGACCAAAAAGTCCGTTTTTCAGAGTGGATTTATTAACCCACCTTAACTAGGGCCCTATGAATTCTGTTTAATATTTTCCTGATTTCGGATTTCTCAGTTTTTAATTGTCCTGTTTTCGGATTTCACAGATTTTTATATTTTTTCCTTTGGATTTTAACCAAAATAAAAAAATACAAAATTATGTTTTGAACTAACTTTAATAACAGTACATCTGCAAACAGTGCCAGTGTAGTTCAATGTTCAGTGCCAGTTCAGTTATGAGGTTTCTTTTTTTCAATTCAGTTCAGTTCACTGCAGTTCAACTGCCAGTGCAGTGCATAAACTAAATAATAATTAAATAGTTAAATAATACAAAATAATAATTTGTTTAAAATAAATCAGAAAAAAACTGTAAAATGTAATTTATTTCGAGATGTCCTTTAAAGGTTCATGCTTCTCCCCATCTCTGGCTGACATCACCATTGTGATACATGATGGTTAGGCCTTTGTGTTTTCCTCAGTGATGGATTCTCTTTTGTCGGTCAGCAGCATTTTGTACTTGCTGAAGCTTCTCTCTGTATAATCATTTTTAAAGTTTAAATATCAACATTATCTGGCCATCCTCAGTAATACCAAACTTTCTCAACTTTCCATAGCCTAATTGATCTAAAGTATGCACATGCTAGTGTTTCCGTTTGTTTATTAAAACCGATTGATAGGCTAATGCAATGCTGTTATTATAGGCTACGATGGTCATTATTTTTTTTATTATTTTTTAAACAAACGTATAAACAAACATGACAACACACGATAAGATATACAAGCACAGTGCACATCCAATAAAATCACAATTTAGTTAAATGTCTTATACAGGATATACCCCCAATACCTGCTATCTAAAACCCTACACACATATGCTCCAGCTCGTACCCCCCCCCCCTCCCGGACCCCCCATTGGATAATCCATCCATTATCCCTCGCTCCTAACCAGACACTACCATTATATGCTAGCTTTTATTCTCTCCACCACTTCTAACCACATTGTCATTTTGGATTCATTGAGACCCAGAATTCTTGCTGTAGATATTTCTTGATAAATCACATCGAGATATGTAATAATCCAGACCTTTCTGCAAATTCTTTCCGGTTGGAACCATCGTGATGCTATCAGCTTTTTAGCCACTGTGATACCCGATAAAACCAATCTCTTTAGCTGTGGATGTACTGCACACTCAAAAACATCATTCAGCAGTAATACAGAGGGGTGTACAGGTATATTCCAAGTTAAGAGATTTGATAATTGCGATGGTCATTTCTTTATTTTATTTTTTTTACCTTTATTTTACCAGGTAGTCACTTGAGATCAAATATCTCTTTTTCGAGCAAGACCTGGCCAAAATGGCAGTAAAACAAAAACAAACATACAAATACACAAAACAGAGACAGAGACAGGTTACAGGTTACAGACTTTCGGAGACAGAGCCTTCAGCGTGGCGTCCCCTACCCTCTGGAACTCTCTCCCCCCCGAAATCTGCAACGCCCCAACCGCGTCAACATTTTAGGCAACCAACTTGTGTTCAGCGTTTCTCTGATTGGCCACGACGCCCATGTGACCGCGGCAACGCGAAAGAGCGGCAGTGCGGAAATAGGCTGCATTCTATTGCCATGCTCTGCGACAAACTCTAACCTTAACCAACTCCGAAACAATGCCTAAACTTAACCCTAACCTTAACCAACTCCGAAACAATGCCTAAACTTAACCCTAACCTTAACCAACTCCGAAACAATGCCTAAACTTAACCCTAACCTTAACCAACTCCAAAAGAATATTGCCATGCTCTAAGACAAACTAACCTTAACCAACTCCGAAAGAATGCCTAAACTTAACCCTAACCAACTCCGAAAGAATGCCTAAACTTAACCCTAACCAACTCCGAAAGAATGCCTAAACTTAACCCTAACCAACTCCGAAAGAATGCCTAAACTTAACCGGCGAAAGAATGCACGTTAAAAAAAAAAAGTTAAGTGATTCGAACTCGTCACCAACGCACCGCAGGATCCACAGCAAGGCGGCGAACCAGTTGAGCTAACCGTCGATGTTAAAAGAGGGGGGATTACGGCTGCATAATGCCGCGGCAGAGCTCGCTCCGCTCTGTCGCTGCCGCGTCGCCACAGGGGCGTGGCTAGGCGCAAGCTGGTTGCCTAAAATGATTAAGCGCCCCAACCCTGGACACCTTCAAAACTGCTCTAAAAACACACCTCTTCACCAAGGCTTTTCCCCATCAGTTAGTTTAGATTAGATTACTGTAGGTCCATTATCCATTATCCCTTACCTTCCCTCATCCCCTTTTTTCCCCCTATTTCCCTAGCCCTATTTTTTGTCCTGATTGTGAAGCGACCTTGGATTCTATGAAAGGCGCTATATACATTTTATCTATTATTATTATTATTATTATTATTATTATTATTATTATTATTATTATTATTATTATTATAAAAGGCAAAGTGGGGCAAGGGGATACATTTGAGCTGCAGCGAACTAGATTGAATGGGATTGAGGGAGATTGGAGGGTAGGGTAAAAAGGCAGAATTTATTGTCGGTCAGCTGAGCCGATCAACGTTCTGAAGGATTATCTGAAGTGCCTATTTATGTGCAATACCCTTTGATTTTAATGATCCATTCTATTAAAAAGAATAACTGAATTTAACTGAAACTACTGAACATTGTAACTGAATTTAAACTGAAACAGAAAATGTTGCTGCTGAACACCTAGGTCTGGTGGAGGCCGGACTGCCCCCCCCCCCCTTTTGTTAAGATAATTAGTTTACCATTCGTGGTCGCTATACTGCGGTCGCATACCGCTGTTTAGATCACGCCGAAGAATAGACACATCCCAGTGACATGTGACCTGTGCTAACGCTCTTGGGAAATGTATTCATGTAGTTTTCAACATTTTCACCTTTTAATTTTAAACCAATGCTGCCATCTACTGACAACAGAAAGTGTTTTCTAATCGTCACCTTGAGAGGCACTTCCGTATACAGCGTCGCCCGAAACCCATTCTAGAGATTCCCACTTTTTGCTGGGAATGGGGCGTGGCCGTATTTGGTCCCAGACAATAAGAGTGGCTGCGATTGGTCACTGTGACGTTAGTTTAAAAAAAAAATTATATATATATATATATAGTGGTGAGTGTCTATGTATTGTGACTGTATGTTTGTCTTTCAACTACTGCACAAATGAAGTTCCGAAAGGAAAATAAAGTAATTTGAAGTTTCAGAATTTTCTAATGTTCTGTGTTAAGAACAGTAGACTATTCTAGGGATGCACCGATATGAAAATTGGCCACCGATACCGATTGTTCAACTAAGTGAACTAACACAATCGGCCGATACCGATACCGATATTTGTGGCAAAAAATAAGTATTTGTAATTTTTTTTAATATTTTTTTTTAACACTATGATCGCCGGGGACGAGTTAAGACGTCATTCCTAGCCATGCTCATTCTGCCGAAGACGCCGTAACTCGTCTTTGATGTCAATATTTAAAAAATCTGTCATCGAAATCATATTTCCTTTCCGGAGCCCTGAGATGTACTGGTGAGCTCCACTCAACTGTCTAACGGTTCGAGAGCGCCATCTGGTGGCCGATCGGCAGATTGGCCAAGAGGGAGGGGCGCGCCAAACAGGAAGTGCTCATCCATATGTGCTCCGGGCACTCGCGATCGGTAGCCGGACTCCATCTCAACACACTGGATGATCAATCGCTCGCCCTAACTCAATAAACAACGTTATTTGGACGTATATAGTATTATACAACCTGGAAATGGTTCATCAGGATCAACATCCCATAATCGAAAACGGTCTACTCCACGCTGATCGTCCAACGGCGCGAGGAACATACGGTAAGATTCAGCGTTATTTTCTAACGTATTCCATATAAACTGCTATGATGAACATATGACCCACTCTGGATGAATCATCTAACGCTGCCCACGGAATTATAAACGATCCCCCGCCCATCCGGTCATCATCAGATCATACGTAGATCATTCTAGAAGTACGTCCAGTTGAAATGTTTCATCTCGCACAGATTCCTACCAAACTGTATTTGATCATCAATATAATGCATTTAGGGCTATAAATCACGTTCTGAAGAAAGCTGCAGAAAACGATAAAAACATACTTATACTTTAGACCATATTTTAGTATGAATATGTGAATGAAAAAGTTTAACGTTGCTACACCCTGAACAATACATATAGGACATTGAATGGGCCATAATAATGGCAATGTAGCAATAGAATTTAAAAAGTTATAGCCCTGCAAAGAAGGGGAACTTCTCCATAGACAAATAGAGCTGGCGAGGGATGGTAAATTATGAATTTAACCCATGGCGATTAAAGTGTTAATATTTTTTTTTGTAATTTCTTTTTTTATGAAACTACTGTATATTTGTATGTGTATGTTTGTATTTGTAGGCCTCTTTACTTACTTAAAAAAAGGAAACATCAAGAAATATGTTTATGGTATTAATTCCACCATGCCATGTAGCATTATCCCTCTCCCAGTATCGTCTGGCGGCCTGCAGATGGATACTATTCTCTAAACCAGAGCTCTCAACCAATGCAATAGAACCATTTTGATTGACAGTCGATTCGGCCAATTACGTCACACCGCTAGCACCCACCTCCTGCTGTTCTTACCACCAATCGGTAAGCGTTTATTCATTTTCTACTTCCGGGCATGCCGCCATTGATCTGCTTGCGAGAACCACAACAAGCTAATACGTTAGCTGCCCGCCGACCAGCGCTGAGCGCTCCACAGGATGACCAAATGAGACACAATGATTTTACTGCAACAAATGTTATAATAAAACAAAGCCTTTCTATACATTTGTCTGGTTGAAAACTTTATTAACAGATTGCAGAATGGGTAGTTGGGTACGGAATGAGCAACGGAATGGAACTGAGCTATGAACGGAGTAATGCCTTGCTTACTGCTATCTTCGGGTAAATAATATGCTGATGTTATTGAACGTGTAACACTAACTATATAACGTTAATGCCACAAAACGAATGTTTGTGTCATTTTAACAGCAGATACTTTCTTAAATGCCATCTTCCCGAGAGAGGGGTGTTGACGGGGAGCTGTGATGGGTTCGCTTGGTTGTGTTATTAATAGCATTGAACAGCTAACCGAAAGCTAGCGTTAACTAACGTTAAAGGTTTAGCCATAACGTTACCTTAGCTAAAGTTGGGGCTATTCATAATCCAGCAATAATGGCTGCAGACCTGCAAGCAAAGTACAGCAAGTTGGCAAAGGAGTATTCCAAGGTAAATCACATTTTCACCAGTAACATTAGTCTTCCATCTCCCGGTAGCTCATGCTAGCTAACCTAGCTCATGTTAACGTCGTCACTGAGCGACCACCTCGCGTACACAATTAATGACATGTTGCGGACAGCCATATCAGTGACAATGTTTAGCTTTTAGTGCCAAATGATAAGAGTCTGAAGCGGAGTCTCAAAAGAGAATGTTGAATATTTAGTAGTAACTTTGATGCAGTAGCTTGTGTGTGTGGGGGACTGGGGGCGGCGTCGTTGTGCAGGACGCGACTGAATTTATCGGCTACTGCCATCGGCACATTCGAGCTTATCGGCCGATAGGCCGATTGCAGTCAACAAGGAACTTATCGGCCGATACAGATACCCGACCGATACATCGGTGCACCCCTAGACTATTCTAAAATGATTTGGGTCAGTCATGCACATCCCTAGCGTTAGTAGAGCCAGGACTCGGTTCAGATCACAAACACCAGCCGGTAGAGCAGAGGAGGACATTCACTTCTGTCATTAGGGGCATTTTTGTTTCATTGTTTTCTTTTAGTCTGCGACTTGATTTTGGAAGATTCTTCATTTTTTTTTACCATTTCACATTTTGACAATATATGTCAAGCCCTCGTTCAGCTTTGTTAAAAGACGCTTATAATTTCTGCTTCCAATATCTGGAAAAGCCCAAAGGACCAGGCACAAGTGCTTCTTGGTGGACTGATATATGACAGACAGTTTCAGAGGAGCCGTCCCTATGAGCTCAATATGACACTGTTGTTTGTAGGGCTGGTTGATGTGGTCAAAACATTACAGCAGGATATTTGACAGTAGGACGATATTTGACTTGTTTTTGGACAGTATGGTATTTGACGTTATTTGTTTTTCACAGATGGTGGTACTGTACAACTGTCATGGTGGTAATTTCCCTCCAAATATCCTCCCAGAATCTTTAGAACACTGCACCAAGGAACAGTTGTTAGATGAAGTTAAATCTAAAGTATAATATGTACAACACATCACCACGACTGAGCTGCCGGCCAATGGAGGACCTCGACACACAGAGGTGCGGAAGGAAAACCCGGAACATTCTCAGAGACCACAGTCACCCCATCAGTCACAAACTGTTCACTCTGCTACCGTCTGGCAAACTGTTCCCTCTGCTACCGTCTGGCAAACTGTTCACTCTGCTACCAGCGCTCCCTTTCTTGGCTGTGACGTAGCCACTAACTTTCAGCCGCAGCGCGGGTGTAAACAACAAAGATGGCGTCAGTAGTGTGGGACTTTTTCAAAGTTTCAGATGAAAAAAGTTTGCTTGCTATTTGTAACAAATGCAATGCAGAAGTTCCACGAGGAGAGAAAAGGGCAACAACTAACGGCGCTGTCTGGCTGGTTGCTGGCTAACTAACGTAGCTATTCGTCCCGGGAGCTAACGTCTCTGTCTGGCTGGTTGCTGGCTAACTAACGTGGCTATTAGTCCCGGGAGCTAACGTCTCTGTCTGGCTGGTTGCTGGCTAACTAACGTGGCTATTCGTCCCGGGAGCTAACGTCTCTGTCTGGCTGGTTGCTGGCTAACTAACGTGGCTACTCGTCCCGGGAGCTAACATCTCTGTCTGGCTGTTTGCTGGCTAACTACCGTGGCTATTCGTCCCGGGAGCAAACGGCGCTGCCTGGCTGGTATGTATTATTATTATTGTATTGTGATATGTTTTGTTTCATGTTGAAAAAAAAATGATAAAAAAAATATATATACATTAAAAAGAAATTATAATACAATAAATATCGGTTATCGGTATCGGTTATCGGCTTGAGGAGCATAAAGTTATCGGTGTCAAAAAATCTATATCGTGCATTAGGGCTGGGCGATATGGAAAAAAATCATATCGCGATAACGATATGATAATTTTATTTTATTTCTCGATATCGATAATTATCGAATTGTTATAAGTATAAAAAAAAATTAAAAAAAAAAAAAAAAAAAAAATTTTAACAACAGTTGTATGTTTATTTTGCAGCAATTCTTTGTCATTGCCGCCATCTTTAGTGTTACATCCCCTCACACTCCAGTTCTCAGGCTGCAGCTGGTTTAAAAGCTAAAGTAAACCGGCTTCTCTGCTGGCTGTGGCTCCAGAGGAGTTGAACAGTTCTGGCTCTGCTAGTTTATTTTCGATCTTTTGGCGCTTTTTTGGTGGACAAACCACCGCACATGTGCACTGTGACTCGTGACTGGAGTCTAGTTCTGCTAGCACACATAGCCTACTGTGTACAGACGGTTTCAAAATGTATTTTAAATTAGAAAGCAAACAAAATAAATGGACAAGAGAAAAAGAAATCTGAATTTGGTCAGTATTGTCATTTGGACAAGCAAAGCCATTACTTTAAGTTGCAGGCAAGAAAGACAAGTCTGTCCACTGTCTCTGGTTTTAAAACTGCCCTGTTGCAGGTAAAAAAAAAAATTAATAAAAAAAAAAAAAAAAAAAAAAAAAAACGATTTTTCGATTTTTTTATTTATTTCGATATTCGATATCGATTATTAAAATATATCGCGATATTTATCGTTATCGTTATATCGCCCAGCCCTATCGTGCATCCCTATCTGCTACCATCTGGCAAACTGTTCCCTCTGCTATCGTCTGCTGGCAAACTGTTCACTCTGCCACCGTCTGCTGGCAAACTGTTCACTCTGCTACCGTCTGGCAAACTGTTCACTCTGCTCCCGTCTGGCAAACTGTTCACTCTGCTACCGTCTGGCAAACTGTTCACTCTGCTCCCGTCTGGCAAACTGTTCACTCTGCTACCGTCTGGCAAACTGTTCACTCTGCTCCCGTCTGGCAAACTGTTCACTCTGCTCCCGTCTGGCAAACTGTTCACTCTGCTACCGTCTGGCAAACTGTTCACTCTGCTCCCGTCTGGCAAACTGTTCACTCTGCTACCGTCTGGCAAACTGTTCACTCTGCTACCGTCTGGCAAACTGTTCACTCTGCTACCGTCTGGCAAACTGTTCACTCTGCTACCGTCTGGCAAACTGTTCACTCTGCTACCGTCTGGCAAACTGTTCACTCTGCTACCGTCTGGCAAACTGTTCACTCTGCTACCGTCTGGCAAACTGTTCACTCTGCTACCGTCTGGCAAACTGTTCACTCTACCGTCTGGCAAACTGTTCACTCTGCTACCGTCTGGCAAACTGTTCACTCTGCTACCGTCTGGCAAACTGTTCACTCTGCTACCGTCTGGCAAACTGTTCACTCTGCTACCGTCTGGCAAACTGTTCACTCTGCTCCCGTCTGGCAAACTGTTCACTCTGCTACCGTCTGGCAAACTGTTCACTCTACCGTCTGGCAAACTGTTCACTCTGCTACCGTCTGGCAAACTGTTCACTCTGTTACCGTCTGGCAAACTGTTCACTCTGCTACCGTCTGGCAAACTGTTCACTCTACCGTCTGGCAAACTGTTCACTCTGCTACCGTCTGGCAAACTGTTCACTCTGCCACCGTCTGGCAAACTGTTCACTCTGCTACCGTCTGGCAAACTGTTCACTCTGCTACCGTCTGGCAAACTGTTCACTCTGCTACCGTCTGGCAAACTGTTCACTCTACCGTCTGGCAAACTGTTCACTCTGCTACCGTCTGGCAAACTGTTCACTCTGCTACCGTCTGGCAAACTGTTCACTCTGCTACCGTCTGGCAAACTGTTCACTCTGCTACCGTCTGGCAAACTGTTCACTCTGCTCCCGTCTGGCAAACTGTTCACTCTGCTACCGTCTGGCAAACTGTTCACTCTACCGTCTGGCAAACTGTTCACTCTGCTACCGTCTGGCAAACTGTTCACTCTGTTACCGTCTGGCAAACTGTTCACTCTGCTACCGTCTGGCAAACTGTTCACTCTACCGTCTGGCAAACTGTTCACTCTGCTACCGTCTGGCAAACTGTTCACTCTGCCACCGTCTGGCAAACTGTTCACTCTGCTACCGTCTGGCAAACTGTTCACTCTGCTACCGTCTGGCAAACTGTTCACTCTGCTACCGTCTGGCAAACTGTTCACTCTGCTACCGTCTGGCAAACGGTACCGGAGCATCCGCAGTCGCACAAGAACCATCAGGTTCAGGGACAGCTGTGTCCCACAAGCCACAAGACTCCTGAACAAGAACAGGAGATAGCCCTATTAAACACTATTGAACACACACACACACAACCCTGCACTGCACCTTAATATGCACATACACTTTCTGTAAAAACACACTATTTTATCTTACTACTACTACTACTTATTGTTATTGAACACACACACACCCTGCACCTTAATTAATATGCACATATGCTACACGCTACACATACGTTACAGACACGTTCTGTAAATATTGACTATTTTATCTTACCTCGTTTTATATTTTATCCTACTACTACTACTACTACTACTACTACTACTACTACTACTACTACTACTACTACTACTACTACTACTACTACTACTACTACTACTACTACTACTACTACTTCTTATTGTTATCATTCATGTATTCGTTGATGTTTCTAAATTGTTGAGTCTGAGCTCGAAACACATAAATGTCATTACCTGCAAATGCCCCTGTAAAATAAAGAACTTTAACTTTAATGTACTTTTTTGCGACGTGTGTCTATAGAATAAATGGATCTATGAAAATATACTTTAATACCTCCAGGCCTGCGCTGTGCTGCCTAGGTTGCTAATACAAGGTTGGCTAACTTCCTCTCCATTGTGTTTTATTTCTTTATATGGACATTTTCTGTGCTTGTAATCCTGTAGTCATGTTTCATGATATTTCTGTTCGCCTCCAACCCCCAGTGAATGTCCTGATTCTCACCCGGAGTTAGACCCAGATAAACACAAACACACCACAACCAACACAGTCCATCTGAAGAAGCAGTCAGCCACCAAATGAGGCCAGGGAGACAGTCTCGTCTGTGTCTGTGTGTGACTGCGTGTGACTGTGTGTGTGTGTGTGTGTGTGTGTGTGTGTGTGTGTGTGTGTGTGTGTGTGTGTGTGTGTGTGTGTGTGTGTGTGTGTGTGCGTGCGTGCGTGCGTGCGTGCGTGCGTGCGTGCGTGCGTGCGTGCGTGCGTGCGTGCGTGTGTGTGTGTGACAGACACGGATTAAAGGCAGAACTCACAAGCATGACAACAACTTGCCTCTTAACACTTCAGAGAGAGAGAGAGACAGAGACAGAGACAGAGACAGAGACAGAGAGAGAGAGAGAGAGAGAGAGAGAGAGAGAGAGAGAGAGAGAGAGAGAGAGAGAGAGAGAGAGAGAGAGACAGAGAGAGAGAGAGAGAGAGAGAGAGGTAGTTTCCAGCTAGGTACTTATAGGATGGCGCGAGCAGCTAATCCTCATGTCAGCGTGAGGTGAGCAGCATGTACCATGAAGGAGAGAGGGAGGGAGAGAGGGAGGGAGGGAGAGAGAGAGAGACAGTGAGAGGGACGGAGAGAGGGAGTAAACTAAATACAATACGAAATTAAACGGAATACTAATGGTGAAAAATACTCTTATGTCTATTAGGGCTGTCTTAAATACTTTGAAGCTTCGTTCGATGGCACAATCTTCGAACATTAAAAAAATCGAAGTTAAAAAAAAAAAAAAAAAAAGATTAATAAATCTTTTTTCAAAGAATTTTTTTTTTCACATTTTTTATTTTTATTTTTACTTCGGTGTGTGTGTGTGTGTGTGTGTGTGTGTGTGTGTGTGTGTGTGTGTGTGTGTGTGTGTGTGTGTGTGTGTGTGTGTGTGTGTGTGTGTGTGTGTGTGTGTGTGTGTGTGTGTGTGTGTGTGTGTGTGTGTGTGTGTGTGTGTGTGTGTGTGTGTGTGTGCATGGGGGCCGGGGGACAAATACACTGGAGGAAAGTAACCCAGCTCAGCACTGCCCAAATTATATCATCACTATTGCCTGTTTGAAGGATATCATCCTCAAACACATATACACCACCTACAGTACACGCCTATTCTCAGTCCTTGCCCCACAATGGTGGAATGAACTACCCACCCCAGTTAGGACAGCCGAATCCCATCCAATCTTTCGCCGTCGACTAAAGACGCACTTCTTCAACCATTATCTGAAATAAAATTTTTAAAAAAAAATAAAAAAAATCTAGCCCTTCTTAAAATTGCATGAACATTCACTGATAATTGGTCTGTAGTGGAGTCTACAAGGTCTACATTGCCGGACCATGTAGAATCCGGACCTTGTAGACTGACATAATTCTGTGCATAGTTTAGTCTACACAGGCCATATTTCAAATAATCAAAATATTACTTCATTCATCTTAAACATTCTTGATTTGGGGGATTGGTAGTTCCCATGAAATCTGAAGTTGTTCAAACGACAACAGCGATCCACCTTGAATTAAATGATTTAAATCACACTGTGTTGGCTGCGTCACAGTCACGAAAGGGGCTACTTAATTCATTAATCCAATCCACTTTATTTATAGAGCACATTTAAAAACAACAAAGTTTACCAAAGTGCTGTACAAGTCCCACAACATAAGATTAAAAAAAAATTATATATAAAATAATATATAATTATTCGCCCCCGAAGCTTCGATTGCCAAAAAAAAATTCGAAGGTCAGCCCTAATGTCTATGCCTCATTTCAGGTTTATTTCCCCCCTTCCTGATATCTGCCAACAGCGCTGTCAGGAGCGCAGACTGATCCACGAGCCAACTGCGCTGGAGCAGATCAGGAGCAAACTGCACACATAATGGGCGTGTCTGCGCTGGTATCTCCTCCGTGCAATGTCCTTAGTGGATAGCTCGCAAAGACGGAGCAGATACCGCGCGCAAACCCTGCGCAGTTAAGGGTGCAATTCCCCTTAAAAAAAGTCACTTTAGCATGAACACACACACCACCGCCATCTTTCTTTTGCCAAAGTACAAACAAAGTCTCAAGCGAACGCCGGTGGTCTCGCGAGAGGTTAAGCGTTGGGCCGTGACGTCAGAGGAGTCACTCCAAGCTGCACTTGAATGCACAGACTGGAGTGTATTCCGTGATAACACAGCCAATATTAACGAATACACCGAAACGGTAATTGACTATGTCTGTACTCTGGTAGAAGAAACAATCCCCTCCACCAAAATTAAAATCTACCCAAATCAAAAGCCCTGGGTAGACAAATCCGTCCGTGAGGCTCTGAAAGTGCGCACATCAGCATACAACACCGGGCTGGTGACAGGCAACATGGAAGAACACAAGATGGCAAGATACAACGTCAGGAGAGCAGTAATAGAGGCAAAACGGCGTTACAGGGATAAAGTTTGAACAGGCTGACTCTAGAGGCATGTGGCAGGGCCTCAGAACAATGACAGACTACAAAGGCACCCCCCTCAAACTGAACAGTGACATCTCCTTAGCAAATGATCTCAATTCCTTCTATGCGAGGTTTGAGGCTGTGAATAACAACACCAGCCTACAAACCACGGCAATGGGGGGGGGGGGGGGGGTCTGCTGATGGAGACTCAGTGTTCAGGGTAACAGAGCATGAGGTGAGACGGATCTTTAAAAAAGTGAATATCAGGAAGGCAGCAGGACCGGACGGCATCCCCGGCCGCGTCCTAAAAGTCTGTGCCGACCAACTGGCCCCGGTATTCACTGACATCTTCAACCTGTCCTTGGAACAGGCTGTCATCCCCACCTGTCTGAAGAAGTCCACCATCATCCCTGTACCCAAAAAATCTACGCCCGCTTGCCTCAACGACTACCGCCCTGTAGCCCTCACCTCCATAGCCATGAAGTGCTTTGAGAAGCTAGTGAAGGGCTACATCTGTTCCTCCCTCCCCATCAACCTGGACCCTCTGCAATTTGCATATCGCCCCAACAGGTCCACGGAGGACGCCATAGCCCATGTGCTGCACACAGCAGCATCACACCTGGACAAGAGGCAGGGGAACTATGTGAGAATGCTGTTCATCGACTACAGCTCAGCATTCAATACCATAGTCCCTTCCAAACTCATAGCCAAGCTCAGGGACCTGGGCTTGAACTATGACCTCTGCCAGTGGGTCTTGGACTTCCTGACGGGCAGACCCCAGGTGGTAAGAGCCGGCAACTGCACCTCCTCATCCATCACGCTCAACATAGGGGCCCCCCAGGGCTGTGTTCTGAGCCCCCTCCTCTACTCCCTGTACACACATGACTGCGTAGCACAGCGGAACAACAACACCATCATCAAATTTGCTGGTGATGACACAGTAGTGGTGGGCCTGATCTCTGCCAACGACGAAAGGGCCTACCTGGAAGAGGTAGAGAACCTGTCACAATGGTGTCAGGAGAACTGCCTCTCCCTGAACGTCAGCAAAACAAAAGAGATGATTGTGGACTTCAGGAGGTCGGGGGTCAAGGACTACAGCCCCCTCAGCATCGACGGGGCACCGGTTGAGAGAGTGAACAGTTTCAAGTACCTCGGAGCCCACATATCCGAGGACTTGACATGGACCACACACATTGACAGTGTTGTGAAGAAGGCACGACAACGCCTCTACTTCCTCAGGCGCCTAAGGAAGTTCCAAGTCAGTCAGAAGATCCTTAGGAACTTCTACTCATGTACAATAGAGAGCATCCTGACCGGCAACATCACCTCCTGGTTTGGAAATAGCACTGCACAAGACCGTAGCAGACTACAAAGAGTGACACGTTCAGCCGAACGCACAATTGGAGGGGGGCTTCCCACCCTCCAGAACATTTACAACAAGCGGTGCAAGGGGAAGGCTAAGAGAATTATTAAGGACTCGAGCCACCCGAACAACTGCCTCTTTGAACTGCTGCGGTCAGGCAAGCGATACCGGAGTCTTAAGGCGAGCACAGAAAGACTCAGAAGAAGCTTCTATCCCCAGGCCATCAGGCTGCTAAACGAACAATAAACACTATGCAACAACCATCAAATGCACACAGCACACACACCCACACGCACACACTCACTCAAACAAACAACACACTGCAGCACCCACTCTCCACACTTTAGATCACACAAACACACTTTACACTTTATATTTATTGATAAAGGATTTGCACTACAACTCGTACACCTACTGTGAATTGTACCTAAATTGCACCTCGTCCCATTTCTGCCTTGCACTATATAGTATTGTATATTAGTACACTGCACAGTATTGTATATTGTATGGTAACTACGTCTATTCTGCATCGAACATTGTACATATGTCTAAACTGAACACTGTGACCTCATTTTTTTACTTCTAATTTTACTATGTTATTTTATTTCATACTTATCTTGTCTTGCACAGTCTCTGGAGCGTAACAGTAAGAAGCATTTTGTATAAAAGTATTCTGTACTTCTGTATGACAAATATTAAAGAAACTTGAACTTGAAACACACACATGCTGCACACGCTCACACTCAACGGTCACTTTACACAATGAAAAGGTCACTTTAAAACCAAGAACGGGAGTGGTTCTTGTATAGTAAACAGATGGATATAGCAAGCTAGCATAAGGATATATAGTATAACTGTAGATTGTATATTGTATAGCATTGTATAGTAGTGTACATAAGACCCAGTGCCTCATCCGTAGCTAACAGTGTATTGCACTATCGCAGGACCTTAGCATGTCTTACCATGCTTTTTGTAAACTTTATGTACATTATACGGTATACCTGTTATGTCTTATTCTTATTACTTGTATTATTGCACAAATGTCTTATTCTTATTACTTGTATTATTGCACAATCACTGCGGGCATGACCACCCGCATTTCATTGTATGCTTGTATGCCGTGACAAATAAAACTCTTGACTTGACTTGAATTTCCACCATGCAATCCATTCTTAGTGGATCCCGCCCTCTGTTTCTCTTGTTTTCCTTTAACAACTCACGCCTTACAGGATTACAGGAGTGAGATTTCAGAGTGAAGAAATTTCAGAGTGAGATTTCAGAGTGAGATTTCAGAGCGAGTGGTAAACTAAAAACAGGCACTTTTAGTGTACGACGTGCTTGGGAACCAAATAAAATATTCATAAATAAAAATTGTGTTGCCTCAAAAACTATTTGAGTTCAGTTGAAAGGCAGAGAGTACTCGAGTAATCAATGACTCCCGCGTCACGCCCATCCCTAGTGAGTATGAGAATGTAAAGCCAGCGAGATAAGCTCGCCTCCTATCTGTGGCAACAGATAAATCAGCCAAGTCAGCGTATTATCCTGCTACCAAGGCCGAGATGCATCTACCACCGACTGCTTTAATCACGTCTCGTTCCAATGAAAAATGTATCTGCTGTCCGCAGGCCGGTCTAGATTCAATGCCGCAAAGACTTTCAGCCAATTTCCACTACATAAATATTCAACGTTGGTGACAGCGGTAGCTCTGGGAAAACCTTGGCCTTTATCCCTTCCAAGAACACGGGATGTGTAAAGAAACTAAGGCCGGGCCGTTAACGCCATTACCGGGCTAAGTTAAAGGCAGACTATTATCGTGCGATAAAAGAATGTCCGCCGTTAATCTATTCTCAAAATTGGGTCTGGGAGCCAATTAGGCCTAAAAGAAAAAATTGTTTGTTTCCAGTTGCCGACCGACCCTGCCGATTTAGGTGCGACCCAATTTATTTATTTTTTTTTTTTTTTTATTAATCTCTTTTTTTTTTTTTTTTACAATTAAAGTTTCATACAAATCTTAGTCAAACCTTTAGTATTATGGATATTAAACATGCTGGCAGAGTACATGCATCCATGTTGTTGTGAACATTTTAATTAAATAAAGAAATTCCCTATCCATAGTTGCCGTGGGAAAGAATAAAATAAAAATTTTAATTAAATAAATTCCTTACCTACCCATGGCCTTAACTGACAACCAACAGGAAACAAACAATATATTTTTTTATGCCTTACATTAGCTGATGTATACCTGGTCGAATTACACTTGCGTTGCCAATAAACATAATAGTTTCAAGACATTGCTTCGGTCTGAGAGAAGATTCAAGCATCGGAAATACATTTGGACTGCAGTATTCTGTTGTGGATGGTTAAAACCTTTGTTTACATATTGTGGTGTGGATTAAACGTTTTAAAACTTTCGTTTCAGGACCCGTTTTCTGCCTGGCTCAAATCAAGCTGGCAGGCTCGTTCGAAGTTGAACACAGCTACAACCTCCACTCCACCACAAGTCTCTGTAAGTAAGCTAGCTAATGGCTAATGCATCCTTGCACTACTGGCAAGTATTTTCATATCTTAACTAGGGATGCACGATATTGATTTTTTGACACCGATATCGATACCGATAACTTTATGCTCCTCAAGCCGATAACCGATATTTATTGTATTATTAAAAAAATATTTTGATCACATTTTTTATTTTTATTTTTTTCAACATGAAACAAAACATATCACAATACAATAATAATACGTCAAATGTATATACTCTCTTTTCTGGACTCTTTTCGTATCACAAACAGTACTGTGTTTGCAAATCTGGTATGTCATGTATAGATGTAGGCAGTACTGTCTATCTGTATGTCATGTGTGTCATTATGTTATGATGAATTGAAAATGGGGGACCCTGATGTAAACAAGACGAAAGTCTTTCTCTGGTCTGCATCCCCTTAACAATTGTATGTATTGAGCTGTACTGTATTGTACCCATTCTGCAATCTGTTAAATAAAGTTTTCATTCATTCATTAGCTGTCTCGTTATAACACAAACAGCTCACCATGAACCATGACAAGCTTAATTACGTTAGTTAGCATCCAAGCTAGCGTGATAACGTTAGTAGTTAGAAACGGCTAGGCTGCCTGCTTACCTGCAATAGTGTTGTCATCGTCCTAGACTTGTTAAATCATAATATCTGGTCCTCAGTAAATGTCCCGCCGCCCGCCAGCAGCTGGTTTTGGATTAGCTTATGCCGCTTGCATTAGCCTTTAGCTGCTCAGCGTCGTCGGATTTTAATACACCATCGTAGCGGTGGTCATGTTTCAGGTGACTTATTATGTTGGATGTGTTATAGCTTGTTGCCCCTTTCCCTCCTCGTGGAACTTCTGCATTTGTTACAAATAGCAAGCAAACTGTTTTCCTCTGAAACTTTGAAAAAGTCCGACGACGCCGCCATCTTTTTTTACTATCTTGCCTCAGTCAGTCTGAATGTCACCTGACTACGTCACAGCCAAGAAAGGGAGCGCTGGATTTGTGAAAAACTCCCTCTTCCTAAACCACACGCTATCAATCGTACCACAGTACTGGCAAAACGGGAGGAGGCTATAATAAAAACAAGCGCCCTTCAACCCAATCCACCCACAACTGATTTCTTTTAACCAAAAAATGTATTATATATTATCGGAGCTATCAATAACATTATCGGGTTTATCGGGATGACGTCATAATTGCTGATATCGGCCCGATAATTATCGTGCATCCCTAATCTTAACCAACGTTGCAACTTGCAAGGCGCTTATAATGAAACGTTCCAACAGCGACATCAATTGTTCATCAATTCATTCAACCTAGCGTGCTGCACTTATTTTCAACCTAGAACTCTCTCTCTCTCTCTCTCTCTCTCTGAGAGAGGGAGGGAGGGAGGAAGGAAGGGGTGGGGAGTGAGGAAGAAAGGGGGAGAATGAGAGACAGAGAGCAAGAGACATACTAGGAGAGAGAGATTAGTGGAAACTGTCAAAATGATCAACAGATGTTGACTGTAAGAATCTGTAAGGGCATCAATGGGAGCAATACATTTTTTTTAAAGTAACTAAATAGTTACTTTTCACAATAACGCATTACTTTTGGGTGTAAGTAACTAGTAAAGTAACTGAGTTACTATTTTTCAGTAACTAGCACAACACTGCGTAAATAAAGAGGCTAGATCTATGATGAACTTTGTGCTCAAAACACAAAATCGAGCATTTGAGCCGCCACAGTCTAGGTAATTAATGGGAAACACTGCTCATCCATCTAATGTTGGCTGCTGCCTCTCTCTCTCCACGCTGCCTCTCTCTCTCTCCACGCTGCCTCTCTCTCTCTCCACGCTGCCTCTCTCTCTCTCTACGCTGCCTCTCTCTCTCCACGCTGCCTCTCTCTCTCTCCACGCTGCCTCTCTCTCTCTCTACCCTGCCTCCCTCTCTCCACGCTGCCTCTCTCTCTCTCTACCCTGCCTCCCTCTCTCCACGCTGCCTCTCTCTCTCTCTACCCTGCCTCCCTCTCTCCACCCTGCCTCCCTCTCTCCACGCTGCCTCTCTCTCTCTCCACGCTGCCTCTCTCTCTCCACGCTGCCTCTCTCTCTCTCCACCCTGCCTCTCTCTCTCCACGCTGCCTCTCTCTCTCTCCACGCTGCCTCCCTCTCTCTCCACCCTGCCTCTCTCTCTCTCCACCCTCCCTCTCTCTCTCCACCCTGCCTCTCTCTCTCTCTACGCTGCCTCCCTCTCTCTCTCCACCCTGCCTCTCTCTCTCCACCCTGCCTCCCTCTCTCTCTCCACGCTGCCTCTCTCTCTCTCCACGCTGCCTCTCTCTCTCCACGCTGCCTCTCTCTCTCTCCACCCTGCCTCTCTCTCTCTCCACGCTGCCTCCCTCTCTCTCCACCCTGCCTCTCTCTCTCTCCACCCTGCCTCCCTCTCTCTCTCCACGCTGCCTCTCTCTCTCTCCACCCTGCCTCTCTCTCTCCACGCTGCCTCTCTCTCTCCATGCTGCCTCTCTCTCTCTCCACGCTGCCTCTCTCTCTCTCCACCCTGCCTCTCTCTCTCTCTCCACCCTGCCTCCCTCTCTCTCCACGCTGCCTCTCTCTCTCTCCACCCTGCCTCTCTCTCTCTCCACCCTGCCTCTCTCTCTCTCTCTCCACCCTGCCTCTCTCTCTCTCTCCACCCTGCCTCTCTCTCTCTCCACCCTGCCTCTCTCTCTCTCTCTCCACCCTGCCTCTCTCTCTCTCTCCACCCTGCCTCTCTCTCTCTCCACCCTGCCTCTCTCTCTCTCTCCACGCTGCCTCTCTCTCTCTCCACCCTGCCTCTCTCTCTCTCCACCCTGCCTCTCTCTCTCTCTCCACCCTGCCTCCCTCTCTCTCCACGCTGCCTCTCTCTCTCTCCACCCTGCCTCTCTCTCTCTCCACCCTGCCTCTCTCTCTCTCTCTCCACCCTGCCTCTCTCTCTCTCTCCACCCTGCCTCTCCCTCTCTCTCCACGCTGCCTCTCTCTCTCTCCACCCTGCCTCCCTCTCTCTCCACGCTGCCTCTCTCTCTCTCTCCACGCTGCCTCCCTCTCTCTCTCCACCCTGCCTCCCTCTCTCTCTCCACGCTGCCTCCCTCTCTCTCTCCACCCTGCCGCTCTCTCTCTCCACCCTGCCTCTCTCTCTCTCCACCCTGCCTCTCTCTCTCTCCACCCTGCCTCTCTCTCTCCACCCTGCCTCCCTCTCTCTCTCTCCACCCTGCCTCCCTCTCTCTCTCCACGCTGCCTCTCTCTCTCTCCACCCTCCCTCTCTCTCTCCACCCTGCCTCCCTCTCTCTCTCCACGCTGCCTCTCTCTCTCTCCACCCTCCCTCTCTCTCTCTCCACCCTGCCTCCCTCTCTCTCTCCACCCTGCCTCCCTCTCTCTCCACCCTGCCTCTCTCTCTCTCCACCCTGCCTCTCTCTCTCTCCACCCTGCCTCTCTCTCTCTCCACGCTGCCTCTCTCTCTCTCCACGCTGCCTCCCTCTCTCTCCACCCTGCCTCCCTCTCTCTCTCCACCCTCCCTCTCTCTCTCTCCACCCTGCCTCTCTCTCTCTCTCCACCCTGCCTCTCTCTCCACCCTGCCTCCCTCTCTCTCCACGCTGCCTCTCTCTCTCTCCACCCTGCCTCTCTCTCCACGCTGCCTCTCTCTCTCTCTCTCCACCCTGCCTCTCTCTCTCTCTCCACGCTGCCTCTCTCTCTCTCCACCCTGCCTCTCTCTCCACGCTGCCTCTCTCTCTCTCTCTCTCCACCCTGCCTCTCTCTCTCTCTCCACCCTGCCTCCCTCTCTCTCTCCACCCTGCCTCTCTCTCTCTCCACCCTGCCTCTCTCTCTCTCCACGCTGCCTCTCTCTCTCTCCACCCTGCCTCTCTCTCTCCACCCTGCCTCTCTCTCTCTCCACCCTGCCTCTCTCTCTCCACGCTGCCTCCCTCTCTCTCTCCACCCTGCCTCCCTCTCTCTCTCTCCACCCTGCCTCTCTCTCTCTCTCTCCACCCTGCCTCTCTCTCTCCACCCTGCCTCCCTCTCTCCACCCTGCCTCTCTCTCTCTCCACCCTGCCTCTCTCTCTCCACCCTGCCTCTCTCTCTCCACCCTCCCTCTCTCTCTCTCTCCACCCTGCCTCTCTCTCTCCACCCTGCCTCTCTCTCTCCACCCTCCCTCTCTCTCTCTCTCCACCCTCCCTCTCTCTCTCTCTCCACCCTGCATCTCTCTCTCTCTCCACCCTGCCTCCCTCTCTCCACCCTGCCTCTCTCTCTCTCCACCCTGCCTCTCTCTCTCCACCCTGCCTCTCTCTCTCTCTCCACCCTGCCTCTCTCTCTCTCTCTCTCTCTCTCCACCCTGCCTCTCTCTCTCTCTCCACCCTGCCTCTCTCTCTCTCTCTCTCCACCCTGCCTCTCTCTCTCCACCCTGCCTTTCTCTCTCTCTCCACCCTGCCTCTCTCTCTCTCTCCACGCTGCCTCTCTCTCTCTCCACCCTGCCTCTCTCTCTCTCTCCACCCTGCCTCTCTCTCTCTCTCTCCACCCTGCCTCCCTCTCTCTCTCCACGCTGCCTCCCTCTCTCTCCACCCTCCCTCTCTCTCTCTCTCCACCCTGCCTCTCTCTCTCTCCACCCTGCCTCTCTCTCTCTCTCCACCCTGCCTCCCTCTCTCCACCCTGCCTCTCTCTCTCTCCACCCTGCCTCTCTCTCTCCACCCTGCCTCTCTCTCTCTCTCCACCCTGCCTCTCTCTCTCTCTCTCTCTCCACCCTGCCTTTCTCTCTCTCTCCACCCTGCCTCTCTCTCTCTCCACCCTGCCTCTCTCTCTCTCTCCACGCTGCCTCTCTCTCTCTCCACCCTGCCTCTCTCTCTCTCCACCCTGCCTCTCTCTCTCTCTCCACCCTGCCTCTCTCTCTCTCCACCCTGCCTCCCTCTCTCTCTCCACCCTGCCTCTCTCTCTCTCCACCCTGCCTCCCTCTCTCTCTCCACCCTGCCTCCCTCTCTCTCTCCACCCTGCCTCCCTCTCTCTCCACCCTGCCTCCCTCTCTCTCCACCCTAGATAGATATTTGGCCAATCTTGGATTAAATTCCTTACCGAGAGATTTCTTCACCAATGTGTTTGTAATGGTGTCTAATAACACATATTAAAATATTTAAAACCTGTGACAGCTGCTGAACGTTGGAGTACCCGGAACCTTATCTGTGAAAATGTTTAAATGTTTATTTTTGCCTGTGAGGTGTCAAACTAGGAGTTGTTCATGATTCTGAATCTATTGCAAACATTTACTTTGCACTAAAAGCACTCCTTGGTGGAAAAACGGCCACACCCACCTTTCACAGCCCTTTTTTTGTGTGAAAATAAATATGTCTGGGTGCATGTCAATTAAAAAGTAGCTTTATTAGTTTATTCACGTACTTGCCATGGTAACTAATAGTGGTGGGGGGAAATATCGATACGTAGTAGTATCGCGATACTTTGTGTGGCGATACTGTATCGATACAGGGACGTATCGATATTTAATTATTTATTTATAAAAAAAATACGTTTATTTTCTTTTTTTTTGTATTTTATTTTATTTTGTATAAGGAAGTTGCATTGTTCATTTCAATACCTGTAATAGTACAGTAGTCTACACTAGAGTTGTTCCGATACCGATACCAGTATCGGAAATGCCGCCGATACTGCCTAAAATGCTGGTATCGGTATCGGCGAGTACACGTAAATTCTAGCCTCCGATCCCATGACGTCATTTATCTCCTGCCGAGAGTGAGGATTATAAAATGAACGTGTTTTAAAGTGTGATGCTGTTTGTCATTTTAACAGCATACACTTTCTTAAATTCCATTGTCCCGACAGAGCGGTGTGACGGGGAGCTCGGACGCGATGTGTTTTGCTTGCTGGTGTTATGATGGCATTAGCTGAAAAGCTAGCTAGTTGGAACAACATCCGCTTTAACGTTACATCAAATCAGATGATCGCCTGTCCATTCTCCAGGACCTGACACTGTCTGTCTATCAACAATAATACACCCACGGTGAATCGTATTTAAGTCAAGTAGCTACTGACTAGCGTTAGCTGACTAACGTTATCAAATGTCAATGCGGGGAAGACGAGCTAGGTCAGCTAGCTTAGCTTGATAACGTTACCGTGGCTAAAGTTGGTGCTATTCATAATCCAGCAAATGGCTGCAGACCTGCAAGCAAAGTACAGCAAGTTCCAAGTGGCAAAGGATAAGAGTCTGAGGCGGAGTCTCAAAAGAGAATGTTGAATATTTATTTTGCATCGAAAATCACAACATAAACGGTAATACTAGCTACTAGCTTACAGACTGGGTAGCGAGTGCAACACCGTCTAACGTCCGTGCGGATCATTGGAGTAGGGCAGGGGTTCCCAAAGTCGGGGTCACAACCCACAGGAGGGTCACGAGCCGCCGAGGGGGGGTCGCCAGATGATTTCACAAAAGAATAAAAATAAAAAATTATTTTTTATTTTTTTGCAGTCAGGCCACTGAACTTAGAAGCAGGCCAGGACAGTGTTTCTAGTTGCAGCAGCGCAATAGTTAGATAACCTAGGTGGGGAACAACCAGGAGATTACTGCAACTCACACAAGTTGGAGAACTATCTCTCTCTCTCTCTCTCTCTCTCTCTCTTGCTCTCACACACACACACACAAAAGGAGCCGCATATGATTGGTGGAGGCGGGACCCTTACAAAAAACTGTTTTTGCTAATCATTGACACATGCTAGCCTGTAATAATCCCCCCCAGAAAAATCTACTTTGCATTTGATATATTGCAAATATATGCCATCACACACACTGGCATTTAAAGGGTTAGAATTATAAAATGTATATGTGGTGTTATGATCAGGGCTGAAGTTGAATAAAAGATTGTATTATTTTTAGAGCTGGGCATAGATTAATTTTTTTAATCTAGATTAATCTACCTGCAATCCTGGAATTAATCTAGATTAATCTAGATTAAAATGGCTCAAAAAAAAATCTGCCGAAGGTGTTCAAAATAGGTGTGTTCTACCCAAATAATGACCAGAGGAGGAGATTTATCCTCTCCTCTTCATCTGAGGAGTCACTAGCTGTTCTATCTCCTTGTTCAACAGCATGAACATGTCTCTTCTTTTTGTAATTTCCAGTGTTTCTTTTAAAACCAGATTTATCGTAATTTTCTGTGCCCTTCCTTTGATGCCATTAACATTGTTACACTGATATTGACAGCTCTCTCCAGTGTCAAATCACTCTCTGTCAGTTTCTTCTGTGAACCTTCATTTCTTAATCCACAGACAAACCTGTCTCTCAATGTGTCTTTTAGTGAATCTCTAAATTCACAATGCTGCTGACTGGTTGCTCACACACAGACTGCTGCAGAAGCAGGTTTCTCAACAAATTCAGTGCAAGCTCAGTGTAACAGTTCCATGAATGAATGAATGAATGAAAACGTTATTTAACAGATTGCAGAATGGGTACAATACAGTACGGCTCAATACATACAATTGTTAAGGGGATGCAGACCAGAGAAAGACGTTTGTCTTGTTTACATCAGGGTCCCCCATTTTCATTTATTTGCTCCACATTGTCATTAGCCTAGTGATGCACGATATATCGGCCGCCGATATAATATCGGTCGATATGGCCGTTTTTTTACACATCGGTATCGGTCCGATATCAAGATAGGGCCGATATAAAAAAAAAAAAAAAAAAAAAAAAAAAAAATCTTATTTTTACATGTTTTGGCCTTAAATAGTTTCAAAATATCAGTCATTTCTGAAAATAAGTTACAAAAGTAAAAAAAATTATGCGTTTTGGAAAATAGCTCTTTATTTGATTATCATAAAAAAGTGTTTTCTATACAGAGATATCGACATCGGTAAATATCGGACAGAACAGCAATATTAATATCGGTTATCGGTATCGGCCACAATTTTCACATCGGTGCATCACTACATTAGCCCCTTTCGTGACTGTGATGCACTGAGTGAATCCACAGTCACTTGCTCCTCAATAGGAAACCAACCTAGATTTACCATGAAGGACTGGTTCTGGCTGAACCGTTCGTTATACAAGAATCACAGAGAAATTACAAAGGTACTCACAGTTGCACGAGGATTTCGGACAGAGATAAGGGATGGTGCGCATGCGCTAGCTGTGATCACCCAACGGCGGAAATAATGCCGTTTTGAGCAGTTTATAAAAATTATTTAAAATGTTTATTAGCAACGCAGAGCTTTCAAACCATCCCGTATCTCTGTCCGAAACCCTTGTGCAACTGTGAGCACCTTTGAAACGTCTCTGTGATTCTTGTATAACGAACGGTTCAGCCAGAACCAGTCCTTCATGGTAAATCTAGGTTAGTTTCCTATTGAGGAGCAAGTGACTGTGGATTCACTCCGTGCATCACAGTCACGAAAGGGGCTACATTGTCATGATCAAACGGTCCAATATTTCCAATAACCCAAGCCATTTCTGTTGTAAACACTCACGATAGTCCAGTCGATCCTTCCTTTAGTGTGTAAAGTGGATTTCCTCCTCTTGTAGATGTTTCCCAGTGCCGCCCGTATGAACGTGAGCTAACATGCTAACTCGCTAACGTTAATAATGTAAACAAGGCTTGCAACGGACTTCTTTTTTCTTGCATTGCGCAGATTCAGACGTCCTCATCGCCGAATTGTGTTATATCCTGAGGACTTCTTAACCTCACCTGTATAACAATGATTACCGGACCACTACTTTAGTTTAACACATTATTCTGACTACAGCTCCGGTAGTGCAATCAGGGAACAAAATTAACATTTTGACTTACCAGCCATTTGGCTGGTAGATTTTAAAAACTACCAGCCAGGCAGATTTTTTACCAGCCAAAAATTTAAAATAGCTTTTTAGTATATCGCCATGTGTTATTATTACTATATAATACTATATAATACTATTACTCTCATATGCTATTTTCAATTAATATCATAAACAACATTTAAGGAATATTAGCATAATTTTGAGTGGACTGAAGGAATGAGTCAGCGTTAATAGTTTTAAATGCAAATAATTTATTGAAACATAGAAGTGGGGTCGGGGACACACACTGTTTCAACTCACCACCTCCGCATCATATTGTAGTCTAGTCTGTCTTCAAACTTCCACTCCTCTCGAAACCTTTTTATATTTGAATATCAACATTATCTGTGCATCCTCAGTAATCCTCAGTTTACTACAATATACTCCTCTCCTGAGTCCTGACTAGTGACTTCATCGTCTTTCCAAACGCACGCACACACACAGAGAAAGGGAGAGTGCCCCCCCCCCCCCCCATTTCCCTTTCCCCAGTCCACACTGTCTGCTGTTCTATATGGCTCTGCCGCTGATCAGGATTAGCTTGTTAGCTTACGCTAACATAACGTTCATTTCGGGCGATGTGGGCATAAAGGAATGGCGACGATGCAATGCATGTTAGATGCATTTGACCCGTTGTGAGAAGAAGAAAAAACCACAGACTTATTTCGGCTTGCAAAATAGGCGCACTGCTGTGTAGCTCTGCTCTCAGGGAACAAACTTAACTTTTTGACTAGCCAGGCAGATTTTTTACCAGCCATTGGCGGTTGGCTGGTACTTATTTTGTTCCCTGAGTGCAATCACTTCCTGGTACCACAGCTGGGAACTACGGCAAGTATTTAAGGACAATACAGACCCAACGTTGAGAAAAAGATTAACGGCGTCAATTATATTATCGCGCGACACTAGTCTCGCGATAACGCAGCACGTTAACGCTGTTAACGGCCCAGCTCTAATTATTTTCAATCTGATGTTACAAAAAAACTGAAAATCCATCAAAATCAGTGTTGTTGCTAATCATACATATGCTAGCCTGTTTTTTAACAATAATTTGTGATGCCATCACAAACTGGCATTTAAAGGGTACAAATAAAAAAAATGCCTGCACCAGAATGCAGGAAATAAGTCTTTGTAACAAGAAATGTCCTGGTGGGGGACCCCCTGCTTAAAAAGTGGCCTGACTGGGGCTATATTTTGCACTATATTTCCTGGCCTGAATGATTTCCCCAGTCCGGCCCTGGTTAAAAGCCTCCAATGCTTATTAGTGTGTGTGCGTTTGAACGTGTGCATTTTTCAACCATACATTTCCATTTATTAAAAAAAAAAATTATAATAATAATATTAAAAAAAAAAAAAAAATGTACCTCCTATAATAGTGGGGGTCGCGGCTCTCTGACCCCGTTATTTTTGGGTCGCGGCCTGAAAAGTTTGGGAACCCCTGGAGTAGGGTATATCTGCAGTGCCGCATCCCCATACTCATTGATTAATGATACTAATACTAATCTATACAATCACCCAGGGTTTCCGTTAGAAAAAATTGTTGCCGGCCTCAGTGTCCGGTAGATTTCAATCTACCGGTCAAATGAGAGAAATTCCGGTCAGAGTTTATTGAGCTTAAAAACAATTGATAGGCAAAAGAATGACAACAAAACAAAAGAATGACATCATCAAGGCATGTAGATTTATAATATTTTTACTTAAAACTAGGCTACTTTTGCGTATAAAGTCATTATATTCCAAATAAAATAAGTCCCGAGACTTGTGCTGCTGCCGACTTTAAATCAAATAGGTGTCTGTGGGCAGTCGCCCGACATTAACAACAGTCTGTTATAATCACATTTTGATGAGCTAACGAATTCCGTTATATTGGACATTTGTATTAATTATATCAAGCGAAGAACTGAGAAATTTGGCAGAGAGAGACGGCAACATTATCGTGGGTTTGCGTGACGACTCTCTCTCTCTCCACCTCCCAATGACTTATTTGCGAGAGTATGTCGATGCAGAGCAGCAGATTCAGCTGTTATTGGCTCTTTTCTGGGGACCGCACAGCAGCGCCCCCCACCCAACATTGAATTGAAAATGGCTGAATTGGAGTACTGCTGGAGTACTGCATTGTGCTGCTGCTGCTCCGGCTCTGCAGCTTCACAAAAGTTCGCACACCCAGCACTAAGCTCTCGCTGACAACGTCGTTGTCATTATTAGAAGCAACGATGAAACAAATGTAATGATTGTTTCGTTCATCGCATAGGCTATTTAATTTTAGCCTATTTTAATACAATTCAAATAATCAAATTGTGCTTAGACTCAGGGAATTATTTTCACCGGACATTAAGACCGGAGAGATTAAATATGTCGGACTTCAACAGATTTTGCCGGTCAAATACCGGCTAACGGAATAAATACCATTACTTTCTAGTTATTACTAAAAAACAGTATATATAAAACAGTATCTGTAAAAAAAATATATATATATATCTTTTTTTAATGTATGCACTGGTATCGGATCAGTATCGGCCGATACCCAAAGCTTGGGTATCAGAATCGGATCGGGAAGGAAAAAATGGTATCGGAACATCTCTAGTCCACACACATTACAGTGTTGACATCTGTCTGCTTGAGAAAATACCATGTTCTGCAATAAAAATGATTGCAGTGAGATGAACAGACTGAACTTTATTTTATTAGATAAAACATGTTGAAAATTTACTTTGCAGTTGAAAAAAGGTAATAAATCGCAATATAAATATCGCAATACTAGGGTAGTATGTAATAGACTTGTCCTTAATATCTCCAAGACTAAATGTATTGTGCTGGGAACAAGGCACAAGTTATCTACAAATCCAAAGCTTAATTTGGCAGTTCAACAAGTTGAAAGTACTAAACTCCTTGGAGTGATGCTGGATTGCACTATGTCTTGGTCTCAGCATATTAATTATATTGTTTTAAAAATGGGAAGAGCAATTGGTATTTCCAGGAAATGTGCTTCTTTTGTTGCCCGTCCCCTTTTATGTCAGATAGTGCAAAGTTTAGTTTTATGTCATCTTGACTATTGCTCTGCGATGTGGTCATCTGCTGCCAGTGGTGACCTCAGGAAGCTCCAGGTGGTCCAGAACAGGGCAGCACGGTTGGTACTGGGCTGCTCACTAAGGTCTAATGTGAGCCGCATGCATGCCCGCCTCTCTTGGCTTAACGTTGAAAATAGATTGTCTTTTAATATACTTGTGCTGTTCAAGTTGGTCATGAGCAGTAAAACTCCTGTTTTTATACATAATCAGATTGTTTTTAGTAATACTGTGCACGAGCATTACACTAGAGGTTCCAGTCAGGGTTAGAAATTAACATTTTCTTTCAAGGGCTTTTTTTGCCCCCCTTAATTGATTTTCGGGGGCTTTTTTTTGTATTTCGGGGGCACTGAATTTTTATGATAAACGGTAGGTGTGGGACGGTTCGGTTCGTATCACGGTTTTGGGGGTCACGGTTTTCGGTTCGGTTCGATATACGTTAATTTTTATTAAAAAAAAATAACACTCAAATCTAAACATGCTTCTCATTTATATATATATATATATATATATATATATATATATATATATATAAAAAGTTTTACAGTGTTTACAGCCTTAAATAATGTTTGGCACACAAAGACCGAACTGACTGAAAAATATAGGCTACATTTGTCAAAGTATTAACTTAGTGCAAACAAACAATATGCTCAGCCAGCACTAGACTTTCCTTTCTATAATATAAACACAAAAAAACAATGTCAACCATGTTTAAATTCCCTGATTGGCAGTTCTTAATGGAAAGATTCGTTTTCTGCTTGAAATTATTATGTATCTCTACATTTATTTAGACTAACATTATTTAAATATTGAGTGCAACTGTGGTGGATTACGTAATTCGTTGAGTTGGAACTATCTATGGGTTGGCGCCGGGTCCCCACGGACATTTTAGCGTGTGGCACCTTCAGCTCCGGTAACGTTAGGAGGAGATCATAACATCAACATGCAGCACGAAAGCGGCAATAGTCCCGGTTGGAGTTAGTAAAACACAGTTGTATGTTAGCCTTCTTGGATGTTGAATAAACGCCTATCATTGTCTTTAAACACCCCGCCTCTCAGACTCTCATTCCCTCCTCTGCTAGCTTGTAGCTACGATAACATTTCATTGACTGTATTAGCTGGGGCTAGTGCTACCATAGTTAAAACGTGCGTTGTATTGTACAAACTGCTAACGCTATGGCAAGATGTGTGTAGGCCTATGTAATGTTAATGGATATGTTTTTAAAGTCGTAATGAAGATTGATTTAGATTGTGCTTGCCATTTGTACACAAACTGACTAGCACCTGGCTCCACCAAATAATTTTTTTTATTTGCGCGTCATCTGAATCGTACGATACACAGACGCTCCATTACCGGATAAATATATATATATAATTAGTAAACTGTCGGGGGCATTTTGTGCCCCCCTTAACACTTTGGGTGCCTAGAAACGATTTACAACGTCTTTCCCGGCCATGCTCAAGGTGCCAGGGTGCCCCGTCTGAACTTCACCGCCGAGCTTTTGGAAGAAAATTTTAACCGGAAACTGCATTTCCTCTCAAATTTCACTAGGTGGCAGTGTCCCCCTATTTTCTAACACTATCACAATAGGGGGAATATTGTACCCCACAATGAATCTGGCATTTGATTGGCCAGCATACCTGGCCAATGTAACCACAGGTATAAAACGTTAGCGCGATCCCAGAATCGACAAGGTTTTGGAGGAGAGAGAGAGAGAGAGATAGATAGAGCGATAGAGAGAGAGAGATTGAGAGAGATATTTGAATTGAGATCAGCCTATAGTCTATATTTATAGTGTTATACAGTATAGTGGTAGTATCAGACTAATTGTAAGGTTTCAGCTGTGCTTTAGAAAGTACTTAGTCGTGCTAAGTAGTAGTACTATTCGAGGGATTAGTGTGTAGTCTAGGTAGTATATTTCAGTAGTAGTAATAGTAGTTTGATCAGTTAGTAGTTTCATTTAGATTATTAGATCAGTATGAAGAGACGTAGTGTAGGAAAGCGAGGGGACAATCCGGCGGCGGGTCGCTTTGTTCAGACGAAGCTGGCGTTTGGACCCGCGGTTGTTCAAGCAGCAGCAGCACCAACGTCTTTGGTAGCTCCGATCGGAGAGAGCCGTGAGACCGTTGCTGGGCCCAGTAACGCGTCTCGCCCCGGGACCGGGAGCGGCTCTACCCGACGCAGTTCGAGGAAGAGGAAGGCTGTCGCTGTGGTCATAGCTTCTTCATGCGAGTCAGGGGACAGCGATTCGACCGCCCACGAATCTGATGGGAGCGCCGATTGGGAACCACCAGGTAATTACACGGTCTTATATATATATATATATATGTGTGTGTGAAACGTGTATTTGATGATTTACATACTGTGACTATGTAACGTTAGTTCGACAAACCAACGACGATATGCATGTGATTGTGTGTGTGTGTGAAACGTGTATTTGATGATTTACATACTGTGACTATGTAACGTTAGTTCGACAAACCAACGCCGATATGCATGTGATTGTGTGTGTGTGTGAAACGTGTATTTGATGATTTACATACTGTGACTATGTAACGTTAGTTCGACAAACCAACGCCGATATGCATGTGATTGTGTGTGTGTGTGAAACGTGTATTTGATGATTTACCTACCGCTTATTCTGTGACTATGTAACGTTAGTTTGCCAAACCTAACGCTGATATGCATTTATTATATTCTAGCTCCGGAATCATCTGACGATGATCTCGGCTTGGGTCGGAGGTATGAGTCTGATTCATCGCACGATTCAGACGTGGGAGTCGGACGCGGTGGTGGTCGACGGGGCAACGGTACGTCATGTTTACTAATGCAATGTGAATATTGTTTTGTGCATGTTCAAATCGATAGTTGAATGATATAGGATATAGTAGGCATGTACAGGCCACGCCACCATGTGCTACACGTTAGGTTGTAATGGTCTTGTGTGCGTGTGTGTGTGTGTGCATGTGCACGCCCTTTGAAGTGGCTCTTTGAAGTGTGTAGCTATCATGTAAGTGATAATAGTTGCATGCTGGGCATGATACGACGTGGTGGTGGTCGACGTGGTAATTGGTATCATGTTGCAATGTGAATATTGTTTTGTGCATGTTCAAATCGATAGTTGAATGATATAGGATATAGTAGGCATGTACAGGCCACTACATTTAGTTACATGGATGTGTGTGTGTGTGTAGATGCCTCACCCCATGCCATTTGATGTGTGTGTGTATGTGTGTGTGTGTGTGTGTGCAGTGTGTGTACACACACACACAAGATCAAAAGGCATGGGGTGAGGCATCTACACACACATCCATCCTCTCCAACACCTTTGAACTTCGCAGTACATGGTGAGGCCTCTATATGCAAATTCCATTGATTACAGCACACACATACACAATGGCATGGGCACATGGCGAGGCCTATATTTAAATGCATGGTTGTGTATCATATGTAAAATTCCATTGATTACAACACACACACATGTACATGCTTTGATGTACAATGGCCGCTGATTTATTTTGTGTTCACACAGGCTCCGAAACCGAATCCGGGGCCAATACACCAACACGCTTGGGTATGTACTAACTACATTTATGTATGTGTAAATGTATTACTATTGTGTTTTGTGAGACTTACTTACTGAATGAATTTAATCCAATTCAGATTCTGGCGCAGACCCTGCCGATAGTGACGCTGAGACTGGCAACGACATGGGATCACATTCTACTCCTGCAGGTAATTGGGACGCAGGGAGCTGGGACAAGAGGGGGGGGGGGGGGTTAGAGAGGGTCTGCAGGGAGCTGGGACAAGAGGGGGGGGGGGGGGGTTAGAGAGGGTCTGCAGGGAGCTGGGACAAGAGGGGGGGGGGGGGGTTAGAGAGGGTCTGCAGGGAGCCTGGTGGTGACTGGCTGCTGCAGGGCCTGGGCCTGGTGGTGACTGGCTGCTGCAGGGCCTGGTCTGGTGGTGACTGGCTGCTGCAGGGCCTGGTCTGGTGGTGATGGTGGTAAATACAATGACAATACGTTGCCCTAGTGTAATGTATTACATCATGTGATTCTAGAACTGGATGCTAGTCTGGACATGCCGGAACCCGTTGCAGGGCGGAAACGCACATCTAAGAGAGGTAAGTTGGCCTCACTCTGCACACCACTTCCAGCTCTGACCTCTGACCCCCACACCACGTCCAGCTCTGACATCTGAACCCCACACACACTCACTCATTCACTCACACAGTTTGTAACTACGTGGCATATGAATGTCTACAGTAGGGGTGTTATAGTATATTTGTATAATTGACAGGTCGTGGCGTGCGACGCGGAGGAGCGAAGAGCAGGGCTGCGATCCGCCAGGAAGAAGAGAATGCCTGGTCTCGTGAGGGCTGGGTGCCTCACAGGATCCCCTTCACAGCCCAACCGGGGTTGCTCCAGGACGCCAAGGCACTCAAATCGTACCGGCCTGCGAAATGGATGGATCTGTTCCTGACGGATGCTTTTCTGAACTCCATTGTTGCCCAGTCCAACCTCTACGCTGAGCAGTCCATTGCCCGGCTGGACCCCACGCTAACCAGTAGCAGGGCACTGCTTTGGAAGCCCCTCACATTGAAGGAGCTGAAGAAGTTCCTTGGACTCAATTTCCTTAGCAGTGTCCTGCGGAAGCCTCGCGTGGACCAGATGTGGACCACTGACGACATGATGTGCACACCATACTACTCTGAGACCATGCCACGCAACAGGTTTCAATTGATCTGGCGATTCCTCCACTTTGCGGACAATACTTCCCTGGAGGTTAGAGACAAATTGTGCAAAGTACGCCCTGTAGTCGACCATGTAAACGCGAGGTGCAAGGAGCTGTACCAGCCTGAACGCGAGCTCGCCATTGACGAGGGGGTGATGGCATGGCGAGGCCGCCTGACCTTCCGGGTCTACAACCCAAACAAGCCCACCCGCTATGGTATCAAGTCTTACTTCCTGTGCGAATCTCGCACAGGATATTGCTTTTCATTTAAGCCATATTGTCGGGAAGGCTCGCTCCTGGGGGACACGGTCGTCGGTCTGCTTGGACGTCTGTCTGGGGCCGGCTATACGCTCTTTATGGACAACTTCTATAACTCGGTACGTATGTCCGCCAGGCTCCGACAGTTGAGGACCGACGTCTGTGGTACCCTCAGGAAGCACCGGGGCGAGCCAGCCATCATCAAGAACATGACCAAACGTGACATCGGTGTGGGGGAGCGCATTGCGGTCAACAACAAGGAGGTCATGATCGTGGCATGGCGCGATAAAAGAATCGTGAAGACCATCAGCAGCTTCCACGAGGACACCATGGAAAAGGCGATGGTGTGGCAGAAGCAGAAGAAGGGCAAAGCGCTGAGGGTGGAGATGCTCAAGCCATCATCAATCATGGAGTACAATAAATTCATGAACGGCGTCGATCAGCTGGATCAGAATATATCGTACTATCCGGTTACACGTAAGACTGGAAAGTGGACCAAAAAGTTTGTGATGTATCTGATCCAAATATGTATGTTCAACGCTTTTGTCTTGTACAAAAAAAAGCACCCACAAGGGCATTACTCCAACCTCTTCCGGTTCACCAGGGCTGTGGCGCGGACCTACACAGACGGTAAGGAGAAGAAGATTCCTGGGGTGACAGCGGAGATGGAGGCGGAGGCGGAGGCAGGGGAGGAGGCAGGGGAGGAGGCAGGGGGTGGGGATGAGGAGGAGGCAGGGGCTGAGCAGGTGGGGCGTGTCGACCCTAGGGCCCCACTGGGGGACCCGCAGAGCAGATTAGTGGGTGGCTTTGTGAAGCATGTAATGGTTGCATACAAAGCCACCCCGAAGAAAAAGCTACCGTGTAGGAAATGTCGTGTCTGCAGTAGGCGTGGCATCAGGAGTGAGACCAGATATTTTTGCACATCGTGCAAAGTCCCCCTGCATCGTGACAAATGCTTCGCTCTGTACCACACAAAGAGGGATTTCTCTAAATAGTTTCTTTATTAGTTGTCATACAGAAGTACAGACTACTTCTAAATAATCCGGCACACAGAAGTACAGATTACTTCTAAATAATCCATCATTGTGTGATACAGACAGAACCATGTGTACCGGTACATAGTATAGCTAGCTGAGTGTAGTATAGTATAGTGTAGTATAGTATAGTATAGTATATTGTAGTATAGTATAGTATAGTATAGTGTATGGGTAGTTGCACTGTTTTCTGTACAAGACAAATGCGTTGAACACATGTATTTGGGCCACGGTTGTCGATATTGCATAGGCATGTTTGGACCACTTGCAGATGAGACGTTATGTTAGCGATCTAGCTGTATCGACTCCATTCATAATTTGCATTGTGTGTGTATATAGTTTTTTTTTTATTTACTTTTTCCCCCCTCATTTTTACCGTTTGCACAGAACCAATGGTTGCTGACAGTCACCCAGTTTATAAAAGTATATACTGTAGGTAACATACCACACTTTTCTAATGCAGTCCATTGGCCTATTATTTATATACTTTGGAAGCATGTATTGGATATTTTTTGGTCCACAGATCATCTGGCGCTTCATCCATTTATCAATGGACAATGCAGTCATCGATGCGAGAGACCAAGTAAGATATGCCCGGTAGTTCATGTGACGTGAATGTTACCAGCAAACTTCTAAATGCACTGAAACAATGGTTGGTTATCCTCCAGTGTTCACTTTTTATAAGGTATTGTCTTGGTAAATTACCATAATCCTATACTGTGAATGTTACCAACAAACTCCTAAATGCACTGACACAATGGTTGGTTATCATCAGCCAGTGTTCACTTTTTATAAGGTATTGTCTTGGTAAATTACCATAATCCTATACTGTGAATGTTACCAACAAACTCCTAAATGCACTGAAACAATGGTTGATTATCCTCCAGTGTTCACTTTTTATAAGGTATTGTATTGGTAAATTACCATAATCCTATACTGTGAATGTTACCAACAAACTCCTAAATGCACTGAAACAATGGTTGATTATCCTCCAGTGTTCACTTTTTATAAGGTATTGTCTTGGTAAATTACCATAATCCTATACTGTGAATGTTACCAACAAACTCCTAAATGCACTGAAACAATGGTTGATTATCCTCCAGTGTTCACTTTTTATAAGGTATTGTCTTGGTAAATTACCATAATCCTATACTGTGAATGTTACCAACAAACTCCTAAATGCACTGAAACAATGGTTGGTTATCATCACAGTGTTCACTTTTTATAAGGTATTGTCTTGGTAAATTACCATAATCCTATACTGTGAATGTTACCAACAAACTCCTAAATGCACTGAAACAATGGTTGATTATCCTCCAGTGTTCACTTTTTATAAGGTATTGTATTGGTAAATTACCATAATCCTATACTGTGAATGTTACCAACAAACTCCTAAATGCACTGAAACAATGGTTGATTATCCTCCAGTGTTCACTTTTTATAGGGTATTGTCTTGGTAAATTACCATAATCCTATACTGTGAATGTTACCAGCATATAATGCACAGCAACAATGGTTGGTACTGATGACTTGTCACCCAGTTTATTGAACATATTTTACAATAAAAATTTTCATGGCATCAAAGTTTCAAGTTTTTTGCATTGTAAAGTATTCTGTATTTTATAATAATGTTGTCTGGACCTACACCAGTAGTTATAACTTACTTGTTCATTAGCGCCAGGCATATCAACCAACAAAGTAATCAATCAATCAAACAAATCAATCTATGAATCAAACTATCAACAAAACAATCAAACATTCTATCAATCAAATGACCAACAAAGTAATCAATCAATCAAACAAATCAATCTATGAATCAAACTATCAACAAAACAATCAAACATTCTATCAAGCAAATGACCAACAAAGTAATCAATCAATCAAACAAATCAATCTATGAATCAAACTATCAACAAAACAATCAAACATTCTATCAATCAAATGACCAACAAAGTAATCAATCAATCAAACCAATCAATCTATGAATCAAACTATCAACAAAACAATAAAACATTCTATCAAGCAAATTACCAACAAAACAATCAAACATTCTATCAATCAAATGACCAACAAAGTAATCAATCAATCAAACAAATCAATCTATGAATCAAACTATCAACAAAACAATCAAACATTCTATCAATCAAATGACCAACAAAGTAATCAAGCAATCAAACCAATCAATCTATGAATCAAACTATCAACAAAACAATCAAACATTCTATCAAGCAAACTATCAACAAAACAATCAAACATTCTATCAATCAAATGACCAACAAAGTAATCAATCAATCAAACAAATCAATCTATGAATCAAACTATCAACAAAACAATCAAACATTCTATCAATCAAATGACCAACAAAGTAATCAAGCAATCAAACCAATCAATCTATGAATCAAACTATCAACAAAACAATCAAACATTCTATCAAGCAAACTATCAACAAAACAATCAAACATTCTATCAATCAAATGACCAACAAAGTAATCAATCAATCAATCAAACAAATCAATCTATGAATCAAACTATCAACAAAACAATCAAACATTCTATCAATCAAATGACCAACAAAGTAATCAATCAATCAAACCAATCAATCTATGAATCAAACTATCAACAAAACAATAAAACATTCTATCAAGCAAATTACCAACAAAACAATCAAACATTCTATCAATCAAATGACCAACAAAGTAATCAATCAATCAAACAAATCAATCTATGAATCAAACTATCAACAAAACAATCAAACATTCTATCAAGCAAACTATCAACAAAACAATCAAACATTCTATCAAGCAAACTATCAACAAAACAATCAAACATTCTATCAATCAAATGACCAACAAAGTAATCAATCAATCAAACAAATCAATCTATGAATCAAACTATCAACAAAACAATCAAACATTCTATCAAGCAAGCTATCAACAAAACAATCAAACATTCTATCAATCAAATGACCAACAAAGTAATCAATCAATCAAACAAATCAATCTATGAATCAAACTATCAACAAAACAATCAAACATTCTATCAAGCAAACTATCAACAAAACAATCAAACATTCTATCAAGCAAACTATCAACAAAACAATCAAACATTCTATCAATCAAATGACCAACAAAGTAATCAATCAATCAAACAAATGAATCTATGAATCAAACTATCAACAAAACAATAAAACATTCTATCAATCAAACCAATAAAACAATCTGTCAAACAATCAATCAATCAAACCATCCATCCATCCATCCCAGTCTAAATTGCTTTATAACACGTTCAGTACCTATTATCACCCCGCCGGCACACCTTTCATAAAAGTGCCTGTAGTTCTAGTTCTAGTTCTAGTTCTTTAATAGTTGTCATACAGAAGTACAGAATACTTTCATACAAAATGCTTCTTACTGTTACGCTCCAGAGACTGTGCTAGACAAGATAGTATCAAATAACATAATAACATAATATAGCATGAATTTAGAAGAAGAAAATGAGGTCACAGTGTTCGGTATAGACATATGTACAATGTTCTGAGTTACCATATAATATACAATACACAATACTATGCAGTGTACTAATGTACAGTACTATCTAGTGCAAAGCAGAAATGGGATGAGGTACAATTTTAGGTACAATTTACAGTAAGGTGTACGAGTTGTAGTGCAATCCTTCATCCATAAATATAAAGTGTGGGGAGTGGGTGCTACAGTGTGTTTGTTTAAAGTGGGTGTGTGCTATAAAGTGTGTGGAGTGGGTGCTACAGTGTGTTTGTTTAAAGTGAGTGTGTGCGTGTGGATGTGTGTGCTATGTGTGTTTGGTGGTTGTTGTTGTGTAGTGTTCATTCATTGTTCATTTAGCAGCCTGATGGCCTGGGGATAGAAGCTACTTCTGAGTCTTTCTGTGCTCGCCTTGAGACTCCTGTATCGCTTGCCTGACGGCAGCAGTTCAAAGAGGCAGTTGTTCGGGTGGCTCGAGTCCTTAATAATTCTCTTAGCCTTCCCCTTGCAACGCTTGTAGTAAATGTTCTGGAGGGTGGGGAGCCCCCCTCCAATTGTGCGTTCGGCTGAACGTGTCACTCTTTGTAGTCTGCTTTGGTCTTTTGCAGTGCTATTCCCAAACCAGGAGGTGATGTTGCCGGTCAAGATGCTCTCTATTGTACATGAGTAGAAGTTCTTAAGGATCTTCTGGCTGACTTGGAACTTCCTTAGGCGCCTGAGGAAGTAGAGGCGTTGTCGTGCCTTCTTCACCACACTGTTAATGTGTGTGGTCCATGTCAAGTCCTCGGATATGTAGGCTCCGAGGTACTTGAAGCTGTTGACTCTCTCAACCGGTGCCCCGTCGATGCTGAGGGGGCTGTAGTCCTTGACCCCCGACCTCCTGAAGTCCACAATCATCTCCTTTGTTTTGCTGACGTTCAGGGAGAGGCTGTTTTCCTGGCACCATCCCGCCAGGACCTTGTAACTTCTGTTCTAAATAATTCACCTCCACTTTTACCTTGTGTTGACGTTTTTTAACTTGTAATTGTGAACGAACGAAGACATGCAGAAACAAACAGTTTTTTGCATTGTGTACATCAACTTGTCGTCTTCAAATGAGCCCAACCATTTCCCCATAGTTATAATATAAAATATAGAAATAGCTCCGCTAAGATCATGAGATATGCTAGAATCGTCCAGGAATCCTGGCAACCCACAGTCATTTTCCGGATTTTTGGCCGGCACCCAAAGTGTTAACTGATTTTCGAGGGCATTTTGTCCATTTTCAAGGGCATTATGCCCCAAGCCCCCGTTAATTTCGAACCCTGGTTCCAGTCGTGGGCAGCTTGAATTGCCAGGTCCTAAAATCAACGCCTTAAAAAGATCTTTTATTTTTAGAGCATTAACTCTTTGGAATAACCTGCCTCAAAACCTCTGCTGCATTTACAGTAGATTCACTTTTAAAAATAATCTTAAATAGTTTTTAAATAGTTTTTAACACTGTAAAGTAATTTTTGTTTTTGTTTTACACTGTAATGTAATTTTAGCTATCTTAATTGTTACAGTAGTTTCATTGTGCATTGTGTGTACTGACTTTCAATAATTTTGTTTTTGCAATAATAATTGTTTTTGTATGTTTTTTTGTGTGTGGACCCCAGGAAGACTAGCTGGTTGCTATGGCACCAGCTAATGGGGATCCCTAATCAAATCAAATCAAATCAATACTCAGCATATCGCAATGTATTTAGTAACGCAATACTATCGTATCGTGACTCAAGTATCGTGATAGTATCGTATCGTGAGGCCTCTGGTGATTCCCACCCCTAGTAACTAACTACTCATTGTTTACTGGTAACTGTTGCAGTTGGTTGGCATTTTCAGCAAGTGAGTGGTACAGTAGGTGTCAGACATGCTCAAGCCATTTGCAACCCTCTCCTGTGTGGATCATGGACAGACACAATAGACTTGAATAGACTCCACACATATCAAATAACAATATTCACCAGTCAGCAAGATACTACAAGAAGATTTTACATCTGATATATATATAAGTATATTATCAAAAAACTGGAAAATCACTACATTGATAATATGCATATATAAATAATATATAAGGTGTGTACTATCATCAAATGATCTTACTTGTTGGCTAGCTGGCCACAAGTGCTGGGTGCTGCAGACCCTCAGCCACTGCTCTGATGTCAACAAGCGCATGGTCCGCTCCACAAAGACCGTGCCAAAACACGGACAAAGTGAGATACTGAAGAGATTGAACTTGCCCTCAAATGGTTCGAGGAGAACAACCCCTTCGGCCACAACCGAGACAAGCAGTTGCTTGTGTCCTTCTCAACAGGATTCACAAGCACTGCAGATGAAGCAGTCGATGCTGAAAGAGCGGCTGAAGTAGGGAGGGAGAAGCAGATAAAGCTGGATGGACACTGGACAGTAACATCGACCATGGAGGTGAGGTTCAAGGTACAGGCCCTGTCATCATCACTCAGAAAGAGTATGATGAGCTGACTCCCTTCCCCTTTTCCTTGTTCAGTAACAAAGACCAGAAAATAAACAAGGCGAACAATGCAGGCTTTTCCGAGACCAGTCTGAAGGAGTTGACCGATCCACTCGACCTCACTATCCAGCACTGGTCCAGCCGGTAGTTAATGGTGGATGGCTTCTCTACATGGTGAAGTGGGAACAAGGTCGGACTTGGCAGTCGATTTCTGACAGTTACCTGAGCTACATTCAGTGTCTCGGTCGGCAGTCGATTGATTGAACATTGCAGAATGGGTACAATACAGTACAGCTCAATACACACAATTGTTAAGGGGATGCAGACCAGAGAAAGACTTTCATCTTGTTTACATCAGGGTCCCGGTCCCCCATTTTGTAATTCATCAGAAGATCAGAAGATCATTGTGTGGTCTTTGATGGCTATAGCAGCCCTAGCCAAAAGATCATGACCACATCCGGCGCACTAAGAACTCCTGCTGTGATCTACAGATTTGCCCGGATATGATACATTTCACACCAAGGGCAAAGTTCAGCTGGTAATGCTGGTGCACCGTACTGTAGCTCGAGCACCAAGCGTCCACTCTTCTTACGACGTCATGAGGATCCAAGTGGCTCTCTCTGAGAGACAGAGGCACTAGCTGCTCTTTTGTCACGCCTTCACTGTTTGTGATGTGGTTTCTGCAATGGAGGCCATGGGAAAACTACGCTATTTGACAGGTTTTGTGCAGGGGACATTGATGAACACACGTGGACATCTTCCTCGACATACATGCTACTAAGGACGCGGTGACCAGGGCTGGGATTGTGATTGTTCCAGCACATTTACCACGACACTCCGGGTACTACTTTGGGTGAAATACGATACGACATGTTCTCACGGAAGGAGGCGGCGACCCGGGCTGATCAAACCGGAGACTCTACCTCCAACATGTATGTATCTATGTTGTATGTTTGTTAGTAGGTAGGTGTGTAAGCCTACCCACGTTGTATGTTTTTGTTTTTGTTTGTTTATATTTTGTGTTCAGGCTCCCTCCAAAAGCTTTAAATAGCTTCTTGGGAGACCTGGCACATGCACACAATTTTGTCGATGTTGTTTTCACATGAAGATATGTATATGTAATATATTGTGTGTGTGTGTGTGTGAATAAATTCACACACACAACAGAAGGTGCAGCTGCACAGCATCCTCTCCGTGCCGATCTCCACACAGGGACTGGATGCTGCTGCAGAGCATGTCTCTGGACCCCAGTGACTATGGATGGATGGATGAATGGATGGATGGATGGATGGATGGATGGTTCATGGTTAGGAGCCAGTCCCAACACTAGACCCCACGGCTCCTGAGGAGCTACTTGGTTCACAAGCTGTTTATCTGAAATGAAAAAGATATATATATATATTCTAACCCTAACTAATAGGGGTGGGGGGGGGATAGATACGTAGTAGTATTGTGATACTTTGCGTGGCGATACTGTATCGATACAGGGACGCCAAGTGTTGATATTTAATTATTCATAAAAAAATAAGATTTTTTTTTATATAAGGAAGTTGCATTGTTCATTTCAATACCTGTAATAGTACAGTAGTCCACACACACACACACACATGTGCATTCAGTTAAGTTGGAATATGACTGTAATACAAACAGTTCAGTTTGTCAGGTACATGCAACACAGATTACAGTGTTGACTAGGGCTGCAACGATTAGTCGACATAATCGAAAAATCGTCGACGAGAAATTGTTGCGTCGATTAGTCATTAAAAAAAAAGAAAAAAAAAACTTTATTTAATTTTTTTTTTTTTTTTGTGCACTACCTATCTTTGTGAGAGTGGCTTCTCAGGGTTCCAGACAACATCATAACATGATGATCCAATAGCAAATTTTGGACATTGAAAACATTGTTCCCCTGCAGGAGATGATGATCAGACTAGACACACAATACATTACACACGCACTCCTCTCACTCACACACAGCGATCAGAGTAAGACACACACACATACACACTCCTCTCACTCACACACAGCGATCAGAGTAAGACACACACACATTCACACTCCTCTCTCTCACACACAGCGATCAGAGTAAGACACACACACATTCACACTCCTCTCTCTCACACACAGCGATCAGAGTAAGACACACACACATTCACACTCCTCTCTCTCACACACAGCGATCAGAGTAAGACACACACACATTCACACTCCTCTCACTCACACACAGCGATCAGAGTAAGACACACACACATACACAAATTACACAGTACACACCTCTCACTCACACAGCGATCAGAGTAAGACACGCACACAAATTACACAGTACACACACTCCTCTCACTCACACAGCGATCAGAGTAAGACACACACACATACACACACACACAGACTCCTCTCACACACAGCAAACAAAAGTTATTTAAAGTACACTTCCACTTTAATTTGTATTATTTAATTTATTTATCTTGTTATGAGTGATTGCTGTATTGTTCTTCAAATACATTTTCATTTAAAGTGGCTTAAAGATCCAAATTCAAATGTTTCATGAGTCATTATTTTAATTTGCTATGGGATCATCATGTTATGATGTTGTTGTTTGGTCCTGACAAGAGTCTCAAAGTCTGGGGTGATGGTAGACAAGCAACTCTGAGGTCATGCTCAATGTCCAATCTGTTCCTCTGCTCTGTCTTCAGCTGGACCAGAGCTGAGAAGCCACTTTCACAAAGATAGGTAATTAAAAAAAAAAAAAAAAAAAAAAAAAAAAAAATGTTGTTTACATTGGTTTTCGATTAGTCGACTAATCGAAAAAATAATCGGCAGATTAGTCGACTACCAAATTAGTCATTAGTTGCAGCCCTAGTGTTGACATCTGTCTGCTTGAGAAAATACCATGTTCTGCAATAAAAATGATTGAAGTGAGATGAACAGACTGAACTTTATTTTATTAGATAAAACATGTTGACAAAGTTTTACTCTGCAGTTGAAAAAAGGTAATAAATTAATTTTGATAAAAAATTGAAATTAAAAAAAGAATTGCAATACTCAGCGTATCGCGATATATTTAGTATCGCGATACTATCGTATCGTGACGCAAGTATCGCGATAGTATCGTTTCCGTTTGATGAACATTGTTACTCAGCTGATAAGAGTTGTGCCCTTCCTGATGACTTGTCGTACAGAACTCGTAAGTCGCTTTGCATAAAAGCGTCAAGTGTATCTCAGCATGTGGAAATTGTAAAGGCAAGTTACTTTTTAATTTACATGTAAAAGTGGGCATGGCCGTTTTTTACACCAAGGAGTGGTTTCAGTACAAAATAAATGTTTGCAATCGATTCAGAATCATGAAAAAACCCTAGTTTGACACCTCACAAGGTGCTTAACACATCCAGCGCCAAAAATGCTGTCCACCAGCGTTATTGGCCGCCATGCGTTGTCTGCCAGGATCGCTGTACAGCATTTTTTAGATCAATATTTCATTTTTTCGCCATGTCATTCATAATTCATATACCCAGTTACCCACCCCCGGTCCTGCAGCTGGACCTTAGATGTGACTGCAACGACGGCTCAATACCGCCGCCTGGTGGATGGTCGGGCGAGTTACACTCGCAAACAGGATGTGCCATCAGTGCATCGATGAAAATCATCCGGCAGTCACATCTCGTTACGGGACTCCCGACAGACACTATGTACATAATGGATCGCTTTCTAAACTTAATAATCTATATGATTTCGGCGTTTATTGCGCCATACAAACCGGAAATGGACCTAGGCGATCGGCGTCGTATAATTGGGATCTTTCACCGCCAGTCTCATTGGCCCACGGTAAGAGGAATATAACGTTATTTTCAACCCGATTGTGCATTTCCTTGTTTGCAAACCATCTGATCAATATATCCACCCAACCTACATAAAGCAGTTACTGATGATCGGGGAATTATAAACGACCCCCCCCCCCCCCCCTTTCCTCTGCACATGAGGCATAATGTATACCGATCATATAGGGCTGGGCGATATAACGATAACGATCGCGATATATTTTAATAATCGATATCGAATATCGAAATAAAATAAAAATCGAAAAATCGTTTTCTTTTTTTTTTTACTTTTTTTTTTTTTTTACCTGCAACAGGGCAGTTTTAAAACCAGAGACAGTGGACAGACTTGTCTTTCTTGCCTGCAACTTAAAGTAATGGCTTTGCTTGTCCAAATGACAATACTGACCAAATTCAGATTTATTTTTCTCTTGTCCATTTATTTTGTTTGCTTTCTAATTTAAAATACATTTTGAAACCGTCTGTACACAGTAGGCTATGTGTGCTAGCAGAACTAGACTCCAGTCACGAGTCACAGTGCACATGTTTGTCCACCAAAAAAGCGCCAAAAGATAGAAAATAAACTAGCAGAGCCAGAACTGTTCAACTCCTCTGGAGCCACAGCCAGCAGAGAAGCCGGTTTACTTTAGCTTTTAAACCAGCTGCAGCCTGAGAACTGGAGTGTGAGGGGATGTAACACTAAAGATGGCAGCAATGACAAAGAATTGCTGCAAAATAAACATACATCTGTTGTTAAAAAAAAAAAAAAAATGTATACTTATAACAATTCGATAATTATCGATATCGAGAAATAAAATAAAATTATCATATCGTTATCGCGATATGATTTTTTTTCATATCGCCCAGCCCTACGATCATATACATTTGAGTTTTTTGGTGTAGCGTGTATAAGGGGGAAACGGCAATCGATAATCTATATAATGCGTTTGGGCCTATAACTAGCATTTTTGGAATTACAGCAGAAAAGATTAAAAACATACTTATATTCTAGAAGGTATTAACACAACAATGTATGAATGAAAAAGTACAACGTTCCCACATCCTGAACGATAGATAATCGATGTTGAATGGGCCATAGTAATGTCAATATAGCAATACAATTTAAAAAGTTATAGCCCTGCAAAGAAGGTAAACATCTCCATAGGCTTACAGCGCTGGCAGAGAGGGGCATTAGATGGGCATAACCCCCGGCGGGCAATGTCTTAACACTTTGGGTGACGGGAAACGCCTAAACACGTCATTCCCGGCCATGCTCAAGTTGCCGAAGACGCCTTACAGCGTCTTTAATATCAATATTTCAAAAATCTGGGATCGGATTCATATGTCCCCTCCGCTGGCCTGAGATCCACCAGGAGGACCCACTGAGCTCTCTGGCGGTTCAGGAGCGCCATCTGGTGGCCGATCGGCGCAATCGCTTAACAGGAAGTGCCGTAGAGGTTGTGCTGGACGGCCGTATTACTTCCGGGCACTCGCTAATAGGTCCCGGGACTCGATCTCGACACACATACATAGCGATCGATTGCCAATAACTCGATAAACAACATGATTTGGACGTATATACCATTATACAAGCTGGAGATGGACCGGGTAAATCTACATCCCATAATGATAAAATTTCTACTCTACGATGATCGCCCAACGGCGCGCGGAGACTGGGGTGAGTTTTAGCGTGTAAAGTTACCGTCTTCGATACTAACTGCTATTATCAACATTTGACCCACATTAGATGATTGGTATAACGCTGCCCACGGAATTATAAACGCCCCCTAGCCCATCCGGTCAACATCAGATGACGTGTAGTAACTTCTAGAAGTACGTCTAGTTGGAATTTTTTATATCACGCTGATTGCCATAAAACTGTATTGCATCATCAATATAATGTATTTGGGGCTATAGATCACGTTCTGGAGAAAGCTGCAGAAATAGATGAAAACATACTTATACATTAGACCATACTTTACTATGAATATGTGAATGAAAAAGTTTAACGTTGCTACACAATGAACAATACATATAGGACTTTGAATGGGCCCTAATAATGGCAATGTAGCAATAGAATTTAAAAAGTTATAGCCCTGCAAAGAAGGGGACTTTCTCTATAGACAAATAGAGCCGGCAACCTACGGTTGATAATGAATTTAACCCATGGCAGCCAAAGTGTTAAGGCAAAAATAAATTATTTACATTTTCACAACAACAACTTTCAGCAGCTGTCATACTAGGTTTTCCTATGGAAGTTGAATTTAAATATTTTAATATATGTTATTAGACACCTTTACAAACACATTGGTGAAGAAATGTATTGGTAAGGAATTTATTCCAAGATTTTTTTATATTCCCCTGACTAACTGTTCTTCACATTGTGGGAATATTTTCAGGCTTGAGAATATTCAGTTGACTTTGTGCTTATGTCATATATATATATTTTCATCTAATTTATTTAATTGGGGACATTGACTTAAGTTAAAGGTTATTGGTAAATAGTATTAAGGTACAATCATTATCATATATATATTTGGGGACATTGGTGGGTTTCTTTTGAATAGAACACTGAGTGGCTTTTAGGCCAAGGTTAAAGGGGCCCTTGAAAGGTGGCTGGTCAGTCCAGGGTCGGACACCTGTGCATCTTTCTTGTTACGTGACTCTACACGTCCCTGATGACCCTGTCCGAGCTTGACCATATGGGAAAGGGCACAGGTGTCTCACATTGGATTGGTCAGACGAGTAAAGACGCCCTACATCAGACGAGTATATCAGACCATAGACTAGAGGGAACAAGGAAGCTTCTTTTCCACTCTGCATTGCTGTCAAAAAAGCCTGTTGTGACCCATGGACATGGAGGACCACCCGATGATTAATGTCATTATTATTTCTGATTGTTCAATAAATGCAAGACATATTGTTTGAACTTTTTCCCGTGTCTAACATTCTACATCCTTCTGTCCCGATTCGAGGAGTAAACAAAACTACCCACAACATGACTCAAAACAAACACTCAATGCAGTTTTTCACATGACTCAAACCAACTCGTCTCAGATGGTACTGTATAGCTGTATGTCATGTATTGTCATAAATGTCATGATATATCTGTATACCCCCCCCCCCCCCCCCCCCACCCCCCTCCTAATGTAGTTTCCTCCACCTCGTGTGTGTATATATTTTCGGTTAGGATTTTCTGTTAGGGTAGTACTGTATATTTTGCATATCTTGCATGTCACAAATGTAACAGTACTGTATGTACCTGTATGTCAGAAATGTCAGAAATGTCATTATGAATTGAAAATGGGGGACCCTGATGATGTAAACAAGACAAAAGTCTTTCTCTGGTCTGCATTGATTGATTGATTGAAAACTTTATTTAACAGATTGCAGAATGGGTACAGTACAGTACGGCTCAATACACACACTTGTTAAGGGGATGCAGACCAGAGAAAGACTTTACTAGTCTTGTTTACATCAGGGTCCCCCATTTTCATTGCATCCCCTTAAAATTGTGTGTATTGAGCTGTACTGTATTGTACCCATTGATTCTGCAATCTGTTGTGTCACACGTGGTGCTCTTTTAATCCAATTTAACGACACTTACATAAATAAATAAAAATAGTCATAAAATAGATGAAATGACACTCACCTGTGTGTCTGTCCGTGGAGCTGGTGGTGTTAGCTGCACATCTGACTGGAGATACAGGCTGGTGCTGGCAGCTAGCTCAGTTAGCTACTGTTAGCTGTCTGCTGCTGCACTGTTGTTGTTGTTATGGAAACTATATAATATAGCTAGCTTTTGGATATGTGACGTAAATGCTGTTGCTTTTTTTGATAATGCAGTTTAGTCCAAGTCTAGAAGTCCCGGTGTTGTTTCCTCCTGGCTGCAGCAGCAGGCGAGTTGTCGTGGTGGTCGCTCCTCCAGTGGATCAGCATCAGATCTGGGATCAGCTCAGAGCAGCGGCCACAGTGGTGACGTCAGCAGGGTGGGGGCGGGACTACTGGAAAGAAGTTAATAAGTAAATAAAAACAATTATAATAAACCATAATTTTAGCTGCACATTACGAAAACACAAGTGCACAACACTCAGGTTATTGTTGTGTTGATTTATCAATGAGAAGTAATTATTGTAGATAACTGTCATGAAACTATGAATTGAAAATGATTTATCAATGAGAAGTAATTATTGTAGATAACTGTCATGAAACTATGAATTGAAAATGGGGGACCCTGATGTAAACAAGACGAAAGTCTTTCTCTGGTCTGCATCCCCTTAACAAGTGTGTGTATTGAGCTGTACTGTATATTACCCATTCTGCAATCTGTTAAATAAAGTTTTCATTCATTTATTCAAACAAACAATGGGCCTTTTCCGCGTTGAAATCACATTCGGTTCACTAAGCACAAGCAGGGCTGGCCCCAGGTATAAGGGTCCCTAAGCATGATTTGATGTGGTGGCCCCCCTACCCTACTCCATGACTTGACTTCAAAAGGGTCGTTTGTATTTTGTACAGTATAGAGGTATGAAATACCCAACTACACTACTAGCAAGTATTTCATACTGATTAATGTCCAAACATCTGAACTATCCCCTTAACTAACACCATCACTATGCATCTGGTAAAGAGTGTAAGGGCTCACTGTGTAGGCGTACAAATAAGCACGACATACTGAACAACACATTCCATCTGTCCCTGACGCTGCTAATCCGCCAGAGATCCGCCTGCCGCTCGATGTGCAAACGGGGAGGAATCTTCCAGTGGATTCCGCTGGAGGGCCGCCAACTCCTCCGTCGGGGACCGGCCTTGGGTCCGCGAGCCTCGTGTTGGCCGGGTGATGGCAGCAACAAGGCACGTCATCATCATGATTGACCCTGTTAACCTGTTAACCTCGTTGCACGAAAAGATAGAGATCTATGTAGGAAGCAATGGCTGTCGAGCTTGTGAATTAAAGACCAGACCTAAAAGCATGTTGTCAACCCCCCCCCCCCCCCCGCCCCCCCCCCCGTCCCTCTTGGTGCTGCACTCTGTTTACATCTGTTGTTTTTGTGTGATGCGTGGGTTGGATTTCAGTGGGAATGTATGACAACAAGGTGTATCAGTGTTTAGTTTAGTTTAGTTTATGTTTATTTATGGGTCCCGACTCCCCATTGGTCTACACCCATGGGTGAAAGACTATTCTTCCTGGGGTCCTAACACACAACCTACAACATTACAGTACGTTACATTACAGTAACAAAAAAACAATAAAAACATAAGAAACACCTTAGCCTAAGCACATTCTCAACATCTTCAAAATCTCACAGAAAAAAACACACAAAGGCTCCAACCACCACAAATACAATACTAACTAAACTAACAATACTAACTAAATAAATCACTAACTCAACTTTATTTCACCATTCATAACAACATCTTTCAACTTTTTCTTAAAAGTAAATTAGTTGCTGATCATCTTTATATGCCGCGGCTCTATACATTACAGGTCTCTTAAGTGCATTTGTACTTGGTAGAGGTAGAGTCAAATGAAGACCCACTGCGTTAAAACTGGCTAGTTATTGGAATGTGCTCCTATAGTGCTCTGGGGATCATTGAGTCTCTCTCTCTCTCTCTCTCTCTCTCTCTCTCTCTCTCTCTCTCTCTCTCTCTCTCTCTCTCTCTCTCTCTCTCTCTCTCTCACCAGGTCATACCTGCTGTATAGTCTGTGTGGCTTTGCTTTGGTCCAGAACAAATCCACCAGAGTCAGAAGCCTCGATTGTGGCAGAACATTCTGTTGCTGTTCTCTTTTATTATCATGGGGGGGGGGGAGGCCTGTTTAAAGAGACTTTATGTCAGGGCTTCCCAACCCTTTGAACAGGTGAACAACCCATAGTGATGCCAGAAAACTGTGCTGTGACCCCGGCATTTAAAACACATAGAAACAGCATCGTGTCGTAATGTTTACACAGTACAGAGTAGAGTCAATAAACAATGTTTTCATTCCTCGGCTGGTACACAGAATCCAAGCTGCTCTCGCCGGTCAATGCACAGTATACATTTTGCGGAGTCAATTTTACTCAAACTGAGTACGTTTAACTCAAACTGAGTAAAATTGTACTCAGTTTGAGTAAAATGTACTCAGTTTGAGTAAAATCTACTCTGCGAAATGGCTGTGAGCAGGCTGTTGAGACTACAGGCTCCCCCAGTGTCTCCTGAGTCAAGTCAAGTCAAGAGTTTTATTTGTCACAGCATACAAGTATACAATGAAATGCGGGGGGTCTTGCCCGCAACGATTGTGCATAATACAATAGTAATATAGTAATAACAATAGTAATATATAATAAGAATCCAATAGAACAACATTGTGCAATAAAACAGGTAAACAAAGTATATCGGTATATATACATGAGTTATTTACAGAGCATGGTAGGACATGCTAGGTCCTGTGGTAGTGCAGTACACTGTTAGCTACGGATGAGGGACTGGGTCTTTATGTACACTGCTATACAATGCTATACAATCTCAAGTTATACAATGGTCCACAAACCCACGGCAACGAACCTTGACCTTGAAGTTGGGAAGGCATATATTTATGTGTGTGGTGTTGTTCCTTTGATCTTGACCAGTTCAATCAATCTTTTCCAAAGCATTGCTCTAACCCAGTGATGCCAGTAACTAGTTACTAAGTAACTAGTTACTTAGTCTAATCTGATTACTTTTTCAGTAAATAGTCATCTAATTTACTTACTTTTTACAAGCCAGTAATCTGATTACAGTTACTTTTCCAAGTGGCTGTGCGTTACTATTTAGTTACTATCTCATAATGCTGATGATAAGAGAGCCAGGGGTACAGTCATGTTTACGTTTATAGCTGATTTTAGAATGGCTTCAGCATGAAGTTAAATCAACTATCCAGTTCGTTTTATAGTGTAATTTGGCTACTTAAGAGAGAGTGAGAGAGTGAGAGTGAGAGAGTGAGAGTGAGAGAGAGAGAGAGAGAGAGAGAGATTCATGTTACGCGTGACTTGCGGAGTACGCACTGAGTCCGTTGTTTCAGAATGGATTTGGTAGAGAGAGAGAGAGAGAGAGAGAGAGAGAGAGAGAGAGAGAGAGAGAGAGAGAGAGAGAGAGAGAGAGAGAGAGAGAGAGAAAACTGTTGTCATGCTTATGTTGTGGCAGCAGCAGGGGGGACGACGACGACTTCGTAACCTAGTTACGATAATCAAGTAATCAGTAAAGTAACTAGATTACTTTTTAAAGGAGTAATCAGTCATCAGTAATCAGATTATTTTTACAAGTGTAATCTGTGACATCACTGCTCCAACCACACTGCATGGTAGACTGTGTATTCATTGGACGTTAGTTTAGTAGAAGTGGATTAGACCGATTTATTGGATATAGCCACCTGCATGAACCGATCAGATATATTGGCTTGTTAATGAAAGGGCATTCCAGTCAACGTTGTTGTGATTGACAAATACAAAACTAGATACTGTAGGTTATGGTAAATGGACTGCATTTATATAGGTATTTTATTCTAAGCGGTTTACAAGTTATGCCACACATTGATTCACCCATTCATTCATTCACACATTCACACACCGACGGCAGAGGCAACCGCGCAAGGTGCCAACCTGCTCATCGGGACCAGTTAGGGCTCCGATTACCAGACGACCGTTGTCCGCTGTCGCCCAGATATAGGTTATGCCCTCAAGATTCAAGATTCAAGAGGTTTATTTGTCACATACACAGTACATTTTGCAGAGTAAATTTGACTCAAACTGAGTAAAATTTACTCTGCAAAACTTACTGTGTACATACCAGGGCATACAGTGAAATGCGGGTGACCATGCCTGCTTTGATTGTGCAGTAATACAATAGTAAATAAAATAAGTAGAAGATAATAAAATAGACATGATCAAATAGACATTTTTCAAGATTCAAGATCTATCTCAGAACAAGAACACGTGGCTATATCACACAGATATTAAAATGTTGTTCATACAGACATCTAGACTCTGTGGGAATACCAGGTGGACATTCTTGTTTCAGAGCAGAGTTTGGCTGTAAATGGACGGTGTGTTGTTATACGTGTTACTCCTGACCGGGAGCCACCGACATCCTGTCTGTCTGTGAACACAGACGGGTCTCCAGCGACGCTATAACGAGGGAACAAAGACTCAGGTGCTTCATGTTGTTCAGCCTCGACGTGACAAGCCATCAAAGGCTCTGTTTGAAGTGTGGAATGAGGACGAGCGGTTGGGAGGCATCCCCGGCTACCGTCCCCGGCTACCGTCCCCGGCTACCGTCCCTGGCTACCGTCACCGCCGACTTCTGTGGGTCTTTGATCGTTCATGTGAACAGGTGCTTCATGCCAGGCGTCGCTGACAAACAAGTCAAGTCAAGTCAAGTCAAGTCAAGTCAAGAGTTTTATTTGTCACGGCATACGAGTATACAATGAAATGCGGGTGGTCTTGCCCGCAACGATGTGCAATACAGTGGGTACAACATATAATAGAATCCAATAAAAAAAAAATTGTGCAATAACAGGTAACAGGTAACATGGTGTGACATCAAAATCGGTATCTGTACATAGTTATTTACAGAGCATATAGGACATGCTAGGTAGCTTACATCTTACATTAACATCAGCCATGTTAATACCGTACTGACCTTCATCATGAGACAATTGAAACCGTATGGGTGGAAATTCTATTTGAAAGGGCTAAATCTGTTCTAGTCGGCACAATCTACAGACCGCCAGATCAAACTGGCTTTTATGATACTCTGGATGTGTGCTTAGCTGGAGCTGAGGATGCTGAAAAGATTCTTATTGGGGATTGGAACACGGATATGCAACAAAAAGATGCACCGTCTTCAAATCCTTCAATAGGTTTTGTGATCTGCACGGCCTCAGCCAGCTAATCACCCAACCCACAAGGGTATGTGAATCAACTCAGACTACCATTGACCTCATCCTGACCTCTGACAAGTCCAAGATCTCCAATAAAGGGGTTATAGCATGCGGGTTAAGTGATCATTATATGATATTCTGTACCCGCAAAAAGCTAAAGAAAAAGGCTGGCTGTCACAAAACAGTCACATCTAGAGACCTCAAAACCTACTCTAGCGAGGCCTTTAACCTTGAACTGGAGAGTCTGGACTGGTCAGATGAACCCAATGGTACACTGGTTGAAGAAACCTGGCTTGGCTTCAAAACCAAATTTTCATCAATACTAAACAACATGGCCCCCCTAAGAACCACCAGGGTAAAAAATCGCGCTGAGCCATGGATGCACACTGAAATACTGACCGCTATGAAAGCCAGAGACAAAAAATGCTCTGAGTTTCGTAAAAGTCAGTCAAAGCTTACCAAAAGCACGAGCAGTGAACTCCAAGACCACGTGACTGAACTCAAACTAGAAAGAAACAGACTAAGAAATGACGTAAACTCCATGATCAAAACTGCTAAAAAATAATTCATCAATGACAAAACCGAGAAAAACAAAAATAAACCACGTGAACTTTGGAAATTACTCAACAATCAACTAGGCTGCAGTAAAAAACTTAAAACCAGGTTCTCAAACATAAACATAAAGACGGACAACACGCTCATCACAGACAAGCTGGATGTAGCCAATTACTTAAACACTTTCATCACAAACATAGCCACAACACTGGTAAACAAACTACCCTCCCACTCAGGGCAGTATGGGGTAGAACACATAGTAGCATACTACAAGAACCTAGGCATCCACAAAGACGACTTCAAACTGGAAATGGTAACTACAGATGAGGTACTCAAAAAACTGAGCGCCCTCCAACCGAACAAGGCCACTGGCCATGACAACATCCCCTCCAAATTCCTCAGAGACTCAGCAGCAGCCATCACCCCAGTCATCACACACATAAAAAACCTCTCCATAAAACAGGGACACGTCCCCAAGGACTTCAAAATTGCGAGAGTAACACCCCTGCACAAAAAGGGCAGCAAATTAGACCCTGGCAACTACCGCCCTGTTTCTATCCTTACATCCATCTCGAAAGTCATGGAAAAAATAGTATACGAACAGATCGAAAAGTACCTTGCGGAAAAAAATCTAATCTACGAATTCCAATCTGGCTTCAGAACATCCCACTCCACTGACACATGCCTTCTCTACTTGAACGACCACATCAAACAAGAGGTGGACGCGGGCAAATACTGCGGCATGGTCATGCTGGACCTACAAAAGGCCTTCGACACTGTCAATCACACCATTCTGATTGACAAGCTAAAAGCAATTGGTTTTGATAGTTTATCAGTGACCTGGATACAATCCTACCTGGAGGGGAGGGAACAGATGGTGGAGGTAAACGGTACCCTATCCCCCCCCCCCCCTCACAGTGAGCTGCGGTGTTCCACAAGGAAGCATACTAGGACCGCTACTATTCCTAATTTATGCAAATTACATGTCGTCAGCTTGTGACTGCAACTTGTTCCTGTTTGCGGACGACTCAGCCCTGCTGGTCTCTGACAAGAACAAGTTACAGGTTGAAAAAGCCCTCAGCTCGGAACTAGGCAAAATCTGCATATGGCTCGCCGACAACAAACTATCATTACACATGGGCAAAACAGAGTCCATTCTCTTCGGTTCAAATAACAGACTCAGCAAGACCGACGGCTTCTCGGTTACAGTGGGTGACAATATTGTCACAAGGAAAGATGAAATTACCTACCTGGGTTCCATCCTAGAGGCTAATCTTTCCTGTGACAAAATGGCATCCAATGTGATAAAAAAAGTCAACCAACGAACTCGATTCTTGTACCGGATCTCCTCTCTGGTAAACAAGAATACCTTGAAGACTCTAGCAGGAGCACTCATTCAAGGGTACTACGACTATGCTTGCACCTCATGGTACCAAAGCACCTCAAAGGCCCTAAAAACAAGACTACAAACATCTCAAAACAAACTGGTCAGACTACTGCTTGACCTTACTCCTAGAACCCACCTCACCCCTGCCCACTTTGACAACCTAGGATGGCTTAGAGTAGACGACAGAGTACAGCAACTTGCAATGGGCCTGGTCTACAAGATACACTACGGGACCAAGGTACCCATGTACATGTCAAAATACTTCCCAAAGGTCAGTGAATACCACGACCACAACACCAGAGGGAGCTCCACAAATCATGTAAAACCCAGATTCGGCTCAAACAAGGGACTAAACACGTTTCGCAATTATGCCACAATAATGTGGAACGCCCTACCCACAGCCGTAAAATAATGTGAACCCTACCCTCCTTCAAAACCGCTCTCAAAGAGCACCTACGGGAGGCTGCAATTAGAAACTGGCCCCAGTAAATGTCCAAATCTTGTATGTCATAAATGTCTTGATGAATTGAAAATGGAGGACCCTGATGTAAACAAGACGAAAGTCGTTTTCTGGTCTCCATCCTCTTAGCAGTTGTTTGTATTGAGCCGTACTGTATTGTACCCATTCTGCAATCTGTTAATAAAGTTTTCAATCAATTCAATCAAACTGAACGGCACCGGAAGCCCTTCATTCCGACGGCCGTCAGACTTTATAACGCATCACTGTGCCTCACTGCATCACTGAGCACAGGGTGACAGTTACCATCTTCCTGGACTCTTACCTTTACTGTATATTTTATATTAGAATGTATATACATAACATAGGAAATGTATATCCCGGAACGTATTTTATTCGTAGGCTTAATTATTTTTATTCTTATTCGTGACTTGTTTTGTCTCCCTAAATGTTTACTGTTTACTGTGAGCGATTTGTAGAGCAAATTTCCCTCGGGATGAATAAAGTATTTCTATTCTATTCTATTGTAGCAACACTCCTCATTTAGATGAGTTACCTCCTTCTCTGCCTGGCCGCCCCACACCCGAGGCTAAACAACCTTTACAAACTGGGCAGTACATTGGGTAAAGCAGTGTTCCTGGCTCCAAAAAAACACAGATAATTGATTAATTAAAGCCAATGCGTTGCTTCTATCCCCATTGTGACATCACTACGGGCAATGATTCTGAACAGCTTGAATTGAGGGGTGGTGGGGCGGGCGATTCAGAAAAGAGACGGCGAACTCATCAACTCGATGAATGAATTAGCATGAATCAGGAATGTTTAATTAAAACGGTTGGAAGGTTCTCTCTCTCTCTCTCTCTCTGGGGTTATAATTAAAAAACCCTTATGAAGGATCCCTGTCAACAGCGTCTGTAAGGAATGAACTGGAAACCCTGCAGCCCTGAGCATCTGAACACCTGACGTCTCCTCTCTCTGGGGGGTGAATGATCCCTGGACCCTATCGCACATCAAACACGGAGCTAATCAGCATTCCAGAGCCGTGAGGAGGAGCGTAGGCTCGTTAATCAGAAGTCAAACCCTTCAAATAATGTCATTTTCCCCCAGTGCCCAAACAACACTTCAGACTGTCAACTACATACACACACTAGGCAAAACCCATTTTCCATAATATGTCCCCTTTAATAGCTTAAAATAAAACTACTAACATTGCGTTTTATTATTATATTGGTGGTTGTTGGCGTTGCTGTGATTAGAGTTCAGTTGAACCTCTTCTGTTTCCCCACGACGTCACTGGCACCAGAGAGACGGGGAGGAAGGAGGCCTCAGTCAAAAGATGCAAATCTACTTCCATGGAAAGTAAATTTTTTCTTGCTCTTGCTGATGTTACTATTTTCAAAGAAATTAGATACTCAGAATTAGATTAATTAATGTGTAGCCTAAGCAGTTTTTTTTCTTATTAAATCTCTCTGTACTTATTTTTAAACGTAGGCCAATCTCAGTCATCTTTTTCTTTATCCACTTTTTTCTCCTTATTTTTATATTTTTTCCCCCCATCCCAATTTCGTATTGCCAATTCTCCCCTCCCCTGTCTTGAACGTTGCTAGACTATGCCTCCCACTGGTCGGCTGTAGTGAGGATAGAAGCCTTGCATCACGTGTCCCCTCCGGTACACGAGGAGGCAGCCTGTCGCATCTTTTCACCAGACAGCGCAGACTCTCATTGGCGAGGAGTAACGCGTGGGAGGCTCACGCTGCCCCCGATACTTCCTGTCTCTGCTGTGCAGGCGTCCCCCAACCGAGCTGTAGGAGTCGCTGTCCACAACGTCCAATCGACTTCCACCCGCTACCTCTGCCAATTGAGATAGTATGACGACTGGCCCAAGCCGCAGGCAGTGCTGACTCGGGGAGTCGAGACCGGAGTCTCTTGCATTGGTGACAAGCGCAATCTTCGCTACGCCACCCAGCCGCATCTTTTTCTGAAACATAATCAGCAGGGCCCAGGAGTTCAAAACTTTTAATCCCTATCTGATCTGATCAGATTTTTTTTTGTTGTGTGATCCAGGATCAGACAACTCGGCCAGATTTTGTGCCGGTATTTCAAAGTAGTCCAGGATAGGATCACCCTGATCCAGATTCAGACTCTTCAAGATTACTAGATCCTGAATATCAGTGCTTTAATCCTACTGATCGCCATCTAGTGGATATGAAAAAAAGGAAGACAAGGACCACATTGCAGAGACATCTATAATGTCTAATTATATTGTTAAATACATAAAGGACATAAAATCATAATGGAATTGTAATTTAAAAAAAATACTCCCATGACTAGGGTAACAACAGAAACACATTCATTCAAAGGCAGCTGATCATCCAGGCATGCTTTGAGGAGATATTTGAAGATTAGAAGATATTTTTTCTTTAAAGGGGAACTATCTTATAAATGGCCTTTTTCAGTGTTTAGCATTGTTTCCTAGCTATGTGGACTTATATTAATATGATCTATGTCTCTAATTCTCATATTGGCGCATTCTTCCTATTCTCCTCTCACAATATTCACCCTCACTGAACTGAGTCATCTGAGAATGTGATGATTTGTGATGTCAGAGAGACACCGCTGCATGATAATGTTCAGGCGGCGCAGTGGTTTAGGTGCCCAGGCTCAAAACGGCTTAAGATCTTGAGGTAGAAAAATGCTGTTTTTGAGGACTTGATTAGAAATACAAAACAATGAATTAAAAAAAAAAGAAATTACAGAGGTGTTCCATAAACCCACAGGAATTGTGTAAAAGTGCCCAAATAGTGAAAGAAATAGTAAAATAGTTCCCCTTTAATCTAAATTACATTTGTGATTGACAATATTTGTTGTGGTACTTTTATGAGCATAAACATTTATGTCATCAGCATTTGGTTGAAAACAAAATAGGCCACCACAAATGTGACCAAACATTTTTAAATAAAGTTTATTTGCCACGAAGGCTAGAATTGTGTATTATTTCAGTTAACAAACTTTGCCATTATATTTATATTGAAACAAATTTTTTTTATAAATTGTATAGTACATTTTGCTCTGGTAATCCACTGGAAATCCACCCCTCTGGTGGGATCAAGATAATCCAGTTTTTTGGGATCAAACTGATCCCAATCCTGTGTTGTTGGTTTGAACTACCCGTTTTGAAGATATGATCCAGATTAAAGCTTGGATTTGATTTCCTGATCTGATCGGATATAAAAGTGATCCTAATCCTGTTTTTTGGTTTTCAACTACCCAAAATCCAAATCTGATCCAATCAGATAGGGATAAAACATTTTGAACTCCTGGGCCCAGAGGATCTAAAATTGGATCTCAGGCCTCAGTGTACTACCTCATCCTACCACAGGGTGGCCCCAGAACCACAGAGATATTGAAATGGTATCTATGGTATAGCAAGTCTTAGTGACTTGATGCTACAAATAACCTTTTAAAGAACTCTGTATACAAAATTAAACAAGAATTTTACACAAAAAAACAAACAAAAAATAATTGCTTTTAGATTGTATTGTGGTTCATCATTAAATACATTTAGCAATTGTACCTCTTTCTATCAGCATTAGAAATGTAGGGCCCTGTCCATGTATAGGCTATACTTCGTTGATACCCATTCATCCACTTAATCAAGATAGTGTTTAAGGTGACTGTCAATCGTCCTACTGAGCACAAATCCAGCACGAGGGTATATGTACAGTATAGAAAGATAGGTACAGTATAGAAAGATATGTACAGTATAGAAAGATACAGTAAAGAAAGATAGATACAATATAGACAGATACAGTATAGAAAGATAGATACAGTATAGAAAGATACAGTATAGAAAGATAGATACAGTATAGAAAGATAGGTACAGTATAGTAAGATACAGTATAGAAAGATAGGTACAGTATAGAAAGATAGGTACAGTAAAGAAATATAGATACAGTATAGAAAGATAGGTAGAGTATAGAAAGATACAGTATAGAAAGATAGATACAGTATAGAAAGATAGATACAGTATAGAAAGATACAGTATAGAAAGATAGGTACAGTATAGAAAGATAGATACAGTATAGAAAGATAGTTATAGTATAGAAAGATACAGTATAGAAAGATAGGTACAGTATAGAAAGATAGATACAGTATAGAAAGATAGATACAGTATAGAAAGATAGGTACAGTATAGAAAGATAGGTACAGTATAGAAAGATACAGTATAGAAAGATAGGTACAGTATAGAAAGATAGATACAGTATAGAAAGATAGATACAGTATAGAAAGATAGGTACAGTATAGAAAGATAGATACAGTATAGAAAGATAGATACATAGATACAGTATAGAAAGATAGATACAGTATAGAAAGATACAGTATAGAAAGATACAGTATAGAAAGATAGATACAGTATAGAAAGATACAGTATAGAAAGATAGATACAGTATAGAAAGATAGGTACAGTATAGAAAGATAGGTAGAGTATAGAAAGATAGATACAGTATAGAAAGATACAGTATAGAAAGATAGATACAGTATAGAAAGATACAGTATAGAAAGATAGATACAGTATAGAAAGATAGGTTTGATTGATTGATTGAAAACTTTATTAACAGATTGCAGAATGGGTACAGTACAGTACAGCTCAATACATACAATTGTTAAAGGGGAACTATTTTACTATTTCTTTCACTATTTGGGCACTTTTACACAATTCCTGTGAGTTTATGGAACACCTCTGTAATTATATATTTTTTTGTAATTCATTGTTTTGTATTTCTAATCAAGTCCTCAAAAACAGCATTTTTCTACCTGAAGATCTCGAGCCGTTTTGAGCCTGGGCTCCTAAACCACTGTGTGGCCTGCGCGGCATCTGGCACATTAATCATCACATTTTCAGATGACTCAGTTCAGTGAGGGTGAATATTGTGAGAGGAGAATTGGAAGAATGCGCCAATATGAGAATTAGAGACATAGATCATATTAATATAAGTCCACATAGCTAGGAAACAATGCTAAACACTGAAAAAGGCCATTTATAAGATAGTTCCCCTTTAAGGGGATGCAGACCAGAGAAAGACTTTCGTCTTGTTTACATCAGGGTCCCCCATTTTCAATTCATCATAACATATATGACATACATGACATACAGATAGACAGTACTGCTACATCTATACATTTATGACATGCCAGATTTGCAATTACAGTACTGTTTGTGATACAAAGAGTCCAGAAAAAAAGAGTATATACATTTGACGTAGAAACTGTACATTGGATTGGGTAGGTGGGGGTGGGGGGGGACTGTACATTGGAGGTGGTTGGGTGGGTGGAGGGGTTGGGTAGGAGTGGGGGGGGGGGGGGTTGGGTAGGAGGGGTGGGGGGGACACACTGTACAACTATAGGTACAGTATAGAAAGATAGATACAGTATAGAAAGATACAGTATAGAAAGATAGATACAGTATAGAAAAATAGGTACAGTATAGAAAGATAGGAACAGTATAGAAAGATAGGTACAGTATAGAAAGATAGATACAGTATAGAAAGATAGGTACAGTATAGAAAGATAGGTACAGTATAGAAAGATAGATACAGTATAGAAAGATAGATACAGTATAGAAAGATAGGTACAGTATAGAAAGATAGATACAGTATAGAAAGATAGGTACAGTATAGAAAGATAGATACAGTATAGAAAGATAGGTACAGTATAGAAAGATAGGTACAGTATAGAAAGATAGATACAGTATAGAAAGATAGGTACAGTATAGAAAGATAGGTACAGTATAGAAAGATACAGTATAGAAAGATAGATACAGTATAGAAAGATAGATACAGTATAGAAAGATACAGTATAGAAAGATAGATACAGTATAGAAAGATAGGTACAGTATAGAAAGATAGATACAGTATAGAAAGATAGGTACAGTATAGAAAGATAGATACAGTATAGAAAGATACAGTATAGAAAGATAGATACAGTATAGAAAGATAGATACAGTATAGAAAGATAGGTACAGTATAGAAAGATAGGTACAGTATAGAAAGATACAGTATAGAAAGATAGATACAGTATAGAAAAATAGGTACAGTATAGAAAGATAGGAACAGTATAGAAAGATAGGAACAGTATAGAAAGATAGGAACAGTATAGAAAGATAGATACAGTATAGAAAGATAGGTACAGTATAGAAAGATAGGTACAGTATAGAAATATATATACAGTATAGAAAGATAGGTACAGTATAGAAAGATAGATACAGTATAGAAAGATAGGTACAGTATAGAAAGATAGGTACAGTATAGAAAGATAGATACAGTATAGAAAGATAGATACAGTATAGAAAGATAGGTACAGTATAGAAATATATATACAGTATAGAAAGATAGGTACAGTATAGAAAGATAGGTACAGTATAGAAAGATAGATACAGTATAGAAAGATAGATAGGTACAGTATAGAAAGATAGGTACAGTATAGAAAGATAGGAACAGTATAGAAAGTAAACACTCCCTCAACAGTGAGCCCTCATAGCAAATCAGCACTGGTTTGAGTTGCATCTCGTGCAGGTAAATCTAATTATCCATAAAAGAGGGCTGAAAATGGTCAACATTTGAGTGATTTCTAGAGTTGCATCAGTACCTTGTCTGCACTGTTTTGTTCACCGATTCCACAGTGTGTGGTCTCCCACAGCAAGAGCTTGTGGGGGGGGGGGGGGGGGGGGGATTTTCATTCCGATAATTTTGGTGGATAGAAAATATCATAACCCTACAAATATAACATACCGAGTTTGTCTTCTACAAAAGTCAGTAGAGTTATGGGATGTCAAACCGTAAACATCTCACATTTTTACATTGCCAATGAACAACAATTGCCTTGTTCTTGGCGACAGTGGCTCAGGAGGTAGAGCGGTTGGTCTGATAATCGGAATGTTCCCGGTTCCTCCTCCGGAGCAGCGTGCCGAAGTGTCCTTGAGCAAGACACTTAACCCCTAACTGCTCCTGATGAGCAGGTTGCCACCTTGCATGGCCGCCTCTGCGGTCAGTGTGTGAGTGTCTGAGTGAGTGGGTGACTGTGAGGCATGAGTTGTGAAGCGCTTTGGATAAAAGCTGTTATATAACTGCAGTCCATTTGTTCTGGACAGAAAACAATATTAAACGGCACGTTGAATATACTGCAGTGGTGCGGTGGTGCAGTGGTTAGCACCGATCCCACTTGTTCAGTCGCGATACCGATACCTGGGCTTTGGGTATCGGCCGATACTGAGTACGGATCCGATACCCATTGTTCAATTAATAACCTGTATGCCTCACTGTGTGGAAGAGACTGGGATCATTCTTTTGTGCAAGGCAACATCGGGCTTGACTTAAAACATTACTTTCCTAACTTAGTGAAACAAAATGTAACAAATTAACACATAGATATAAATGTACTGAATTGTTATTTATTATTATATTATATTATTACTCAAATGTAATAGTCTCCGATACCTGATCCAGCTATTTTAGTCATATCGGGGCCGATATCAATATCGGATCATCCCTAGTTCAAACTCCAGTAGGGGTCCTTTTTTGTGTGGAGTTAGCATGTTCTCCGTGTCTGTGTGGAGTTAGCGTGTTCTCCCTGTGTCTGTGTGGAGTTAGCGTGTTCTCCCTGTGTCTGTGTGGAGTTAGCGTGTTCTCCCTGTGTCTGTGTGGAGTTAGCGTGTTCTCCCTGTGTCTGTGTGGAGTTAGCGTGTTCTCCCTGTGTCTGTGTGGAGTTAGCGTGTTCTCCCTGTGTCTGTGTGGAGTTAGTGTGTTCTCCCTGTGTCTGTGTGGAGTTAGCGTGTTCTCCCTGTGTCTGTGTGGAGTTAGCGTGTTCTCCCTGTGTCTGTGTGGAGTTAGTGTGTTCTCCCTGTGTCTGTGTGGAGTTAGTGTGTTCTCCCTGTGTCTGTGTGGAGTTAGCGTGTTCTCCCTGTGTCTGTGTGGAGTTAGCGTGTTCTCCCTGTGTCTGTGTGGAGTTAGCATGTTCTCCCTGTGTCTGTGTGGTTAGCGTGTTCTCCCTGTGTCTGTGTGGAGTTAGCGTGTTCTCCCTGTGTCTGTGTGGAGTTAGCGTGTTCTCCCTGTGTCTGTGTGGAGTTAGCGTGTTCTCCCTGTGTCTGTGTGGGTTTCCTCCCACACACACGAGAAAGAGACATTCATGCCGGGTATATAATTCTTCCGTCGCCCTTGACCAAGGTACCGGCGCCACACTGTGGCTGCCCACTGCTCCGAAATAGTCAGGACGGAACAAAACGGAGAGGACAGATTTCCACATGGGGATTAATAAAAATGACTTCATTCTCGTGCTTAAAAATAGAGAAACCAATTTACACTCGACAACCTATGCCTGCATTTACATAAAATATGCATACCTGCATATCGATGAAAGGGATAAACAGCCTTGCTATATTTTCTTGACCTTCCCAGATGTGTCCTTACAGAGAAACAGAATACATTTCACGTTTAGATAAACGTAGCCTACAGTCATAGGAAGCTACGCGTCGCTGACCTCACCCCCCCCCCCCATCAGCTATTTGCCCCCCCCCTCCAATAAAAAAAACACACAGAATCTTATGCTTTGCAGACACTTTATTACACAAATAACATTGTTACTGAAAATAGTATTCTTGCAGTAAAACCTCAATATGTCACAATAAATATCAGACACAGCTCACATCTGATTGGAAAATCTCATAAATACAGCTTTAGAGAGGCTATACATGATGTAATAATCATCTTTTTTCTCTCCTTTCAATGCGATACGATGGACCTCAAAGTACAGGTGACATTAGCAGCAGCTTTTTCCATAATGTGGCACATTTTCGTAATAATAACAACAGGGGCTGCAGAGAAAAGGCAAAATACACAATCAAAAAGGCACAAATGTACAGAGAAAAATGTGATTCAACTGAAATATGGACGGAACCCGGAAATGATGCCATCTTTGTTTTTGATTACGTACATGGAAGAAGATTTATGTTAAACGTAAAAATTATTATAAAAATAAAAGCTAAATCCTCGCTGTTTGAAATAGGAATCTATAGAGGAGCACCTGCTCTCAGCCCCACCAGTGTAATGTCCTCACGTCTGGTCCCATCAACATATACATAAAGAGAGAGAGAGAGAGAGAGAGAGAGAGAGAGAGAGAGAGAGAGAGAGAGAGAGAGAGAGAGAGAGAGAGAGAGAGAGAGAGAGAGAGAGAGAGAGAGACTGAGAGATAGAGAAAGAGTGAGAGAGATAGATAGAGAGAAAGAGTGAGATGGATAGATAAAGAGAGTGAGAGATAGAGATAAAGAGTGAGAGAGAGAGAAAGAGTGAGAGAGATAGATAGAGAGAAAGAGTGAGATGGATAGATAAAGAGAGTGAGAGATAGAGATAAAGAGTGAGAGAGAGAGAAAGAGTGAGAGAGATAGATAGAGAGAAAGAGAGAAAAGTATTTTTTCGCACAAATAAATAAGGAGAAGAGGGATTGGCAGCCAACACAAAACAGTTACACGTACGATCTATAAAGTACATCCTGGCCACTTGAGCAGAGGGTTGGTCGGCGAGTTAGAGGGGCACCTGGGATGGTGGGGGGGGGGGGGGGTCCTAGGAGGAGGAGGAGGAGGAAGAGGAGGAGGCGATGGCAGGAGGAGGAGGCGGCGGTGGAGCGGAATACTCCTCGTTCTCCGAGTCGGTGGCCTCGTCGTCCTTCTCCTGGTCGCTGCCCTCGGTGCTGAGCCGGTCGAAGCCCTGCCGGGTGTAGCCCTTGTGACTGGCGAAGAAGTGCCCCAGGTTCAGACCCCCTGCTGCTTTACCTGGGCGGGGGAGGGGAGGTGGGGGAAGGGAGGGGTGGTGGAGGGAGGGAGGGGAGGTGAGGGGAGGTGGGGTGGTGGGGGAAGGGAGGGGAGGTGTGGGGGAAGGGGAGGGGTGGTGTGGTGTGGGGGAGGGGGAGGGGTGGTGTGGGGGAAGGGGAGGGGAGGTGTGGGGGAAGGGGAGGGGAGGTGAGGGGGAAGGGGAGGGGTGGTGGAGGGAGGGGAGGTGAGGGAAGGGAAGAAAAGAGATTAAATTAATCAACTGAGGGCGGCTAGGTGGTGTAGTGGTCTAAGGCACTCACCACCAGTGTGGAGACGCTAGGATTCGCGTGTTCGAATCCAGCTCTCCACATTGTTTTTCAGTTTGGCTGGTCGTCCGCAGTAATACACATTGGCCGTATTACGGGGAGGGAAAACTGAAGGGTGGGGATCGAACGTTGTGAACAAGCGACTCCTACAAGTCGGTTGGTGCGCCTGCGCAGTAGAATCAGGAAGTGTCGGGGGCAGCGTGAGCCTCCCACGCGTTACTCCTCGACACTGAGAGGTCGAGCTGCGCAGGTGAAAAGATGCGACTGCTGTTACCTCAAGTACCGGAGGGGACTTGTGCTATGTATGACTTAGTCCACATTGCAGCCGGCTTGTGGGAGGCAAGAAACAGCGTTCGTGACAGGGGAGGGTTGAATTGGATGATACGAAATTGGGATGGGAGAAAAATATAGAAAAAATGGGAGAAAAAGTGGATCAAAAAAAAAAATTAATCAACTGAATAAATGACCAAAACGGGATGGGGAGAAAAGCATAGAAAATCAGGCGGAGAAAAAGAGGATAAGAAATAAAAAAAAAATAAAATAAAAAAATAAAAGATGAATGTTTAAAGTGAGTGTGGATGTGTGTGCAATGAATGTATGTATGGGTTAGTGTTGCACAGTCATTGGGCCTCATTCACCAATACTTTCTTATATATTTTTCTTATATTTCTTCTGTCTGTTAAGAGAAAAACACCGCCACATTCATCAACCCGTTCTTAACGTCCAAATCTGTTCTTCCCCAGGTGTGTTGAATGATGAATCCCACTCATTCTTAAACTGAAATGCGCGTTCACGCTCAATTCATTTGCATACAGACACACCCCGCCAGCTCCTTATAAGGCGAATGAGGCGTGTGCAAAACGGCAGAGGTTCGGGATCTGATCCATTCAACAGGAAGCGATTTGCGACTGATCTCAAAATGAGATTAGATTCAAATAATAATAATAATTCATTTATTTTATATAGCGCTTTTCAAAGACCCAAAGTCGCTGACAATAGGCAAAAAAGAAACAAAGAAAACAAAGAAACAGAACCATAGGGAAACGTATTGTTATTATACAGCACAAGTGCAATACACCATCCAACCAGAGTGGATACATAAATGCTCCATGAATAAATAAATGAATAAATAAATAAATAAATAATGGCTTAGCGAGGCAGCACGAGCGCGCGCGCACGCGCACACACACACACACACACACACACACACACACACACACACACACACACACACACACACACACACACACACACACACACACACACACACACACACACACACACACACACACACACACACACACACACACACACACACACAGTAAGATGCTTTGCTGCAACGATTCATTTCGCACGTATACTATATGAGCCAATCGAAAAGATCCCTGTGGCTAAAACCCAGAGGGTGCTCAGAACTTGTAGATGTGGAGGCACAGGGTGTGACCGGCGTGTGTTGTGTCTGAGTCGAGGCTCCAGAGTATTGCATACATCATCTAAAAGGACCACTCTTGGCGATCTGAAACGGTTAAGCAGCCACTCATCCGGCTCTGCAAATAGTACGGCCTGGGCGGCCAGAGCATCTAACAGCAATATATAATCCATTTCAGAAGCAGATAGCACGCAATAAGTTATAATAATAATTATTATTACTATTTAAAAGTTCTGGGTTTTTAAAGTCTGCAACACCTGGTGTAAATGTCCTGGAGGCCCTAATTACACCCAAGACTAAACGACCTTTACAAACCGAGCAGTACATTTGGGTAAAGCAGCGTTCATGGCAACAACAAAAAAATAACACATAATTGATTAATTAAAGCCAATGCATTGCTTCTATCCCCATTGTGACATCACAATGATTCTGAACAGCTTGAATTGAGGGGTGGTGGGGCGATTCAGAAAAGACACGGCCAACTCATCAACTCGATGAAGAATTAGCATCTCTCTCTCTCTCTCTCTCTCTCTCTCTCTGGGGTTATAATTAAAAAACCCTTATGAAGGATCCCTGTCAACAGCGTCTGTAAGGAATGAACTGGAAACCCTGCTGCCCTGAGCATCTGAACATCTGACGTCTCCTCTCTCTGGGGGGTGAATATGATCCCTGTCGCACATCAAACACGGAGCTGATCAGCATTCCAGAGCCGCGACAGAGACAGAGAGTGGGGCTGCGGTCGCTGTCGGTGTGCAGTTTTTTTTTTTCATGATCCTTAATCACAGTCTGTGAAAGGGCAGGATGAGGAGACCGGCTCCTCCATCTCATCACAGTTACTGGTGGATCCATGGTGAGATTCATTAGAGTATCAATAGTGCGAACGCCCCTTTTTAAAGGCTACCATGTGGTTACCGGCAGACTGGCCTGAGGCCTTTTGACACGGCTTCACTCAGACCCCCCTGTTTAATATGATATTATAGGTCAACTTGCATGTTGTTAATATCAGTGTTAATTTTTGTCAACGAAAATAATTACTAAATATAGTCGTCAACGAAGCTTTTTCCCCCTGACGACAATGAGACGTGACGTCACGTTAATGTAGATCAAGTTTCAAGTTTCTTTATTAGTTGTCACACAGAAGTACAGAATACTTTTATATAAAATGCTTCTTTCTGTTTTGCTCCAGAGATTTTGCTAGATAAAAATAGATAAGTATAAAATAAGTATAGTAAGTATAAAAATAGAAGTCAAGTACGTAGACAAAAGTGTTCAATATATACATATATACAATGTACAATGCAGAGTAGAAAAGTAACTGAGTTACAATACAATATACTATATACTATACAGTACAATGCAGAAATGGGATGAGGTACAATTTAGGTACAATTTACAGTAAGGTGTAATGAGGTATGGGTTGTAGTACAAATTCTTTACCAATAAATATAAAGTGTGTTTATGTGTCTAAAGTGGGTAAAGTGGGTGCTGCAGTGAGTTGTTTGTTTAAAGTGAGTGTGTGCATGTGGATGTGTGTGCTGTGAGTGCATTTGATGGTTGTTACATAGTGTTATTGTCATTTAGCATTCTGATGGCCTGAGGATAGAAGCTACTTCTGAGTCTCTCTGTGCTTGCCATGAGACTCCGGTATCGCTTGCCTGACCGCAGCAGTTCAAAGAGGCATCTGTTTGGGTGGAGTCTTTGATTATTCTCTTAGCCTCACCGCTTGTTGTAAATGTCTTGGAGAGTGGGAAGCCCCCCTCCAATTGTGCGTTCGGCTGAACAGGCCACTCTCTGTAGTCTGCTACGGTCTTGTGCGGTGCTATTCCCAAACCAGGAGGTGATATTGCCAGTCAGGATGCTCTCTATTGTGCATGAGTAGAAGTTCTTAAGGATCTTCTGACTGACTTGGAACTTCCTTAGGCGCCTAAGGAAGTAGAGGCGTTGCCGTGCCTTCTTCACAACACTGTCAATGTGTGTGGTCCATGTCAAGTCCTCGGATATGTGGACTCCGAGGTACTTAAAACTGTTCACTCTCTCAACCGGTGACCCGTCGATGCTGAGGGGGCTGTAGTCCCTGACCCCCAACCTCCTGAAGTCCACAATCATCTCTTTTGTTTTGCTGACGTTCAGGAAGAGGCAGTTCTCCTGACACCACTGCAACAGATTCTTTACCTCTTCCAGGTAGGCCCTCTCGTCGTTGGCAGAGATCAGGCCCACCACTACTGTGTCGTCAGCAAATTTGATGATTGTGTTGTTGTTCCGCTGTGCCACACAGTCGTGTGTGTACAGCGAGTAGAGGAGGGGACTCAGAACATAGCCCTGGGGGTCCCCTATGTTGAGCGTAATGGATGAGGAGGTGCAGTTGCCTGCTCTCACCACCTGGGGTCTACCCGTCAGGAAGTCCAAGACCCACTGGCAGAGGTCATAGTTCAAGCCCAGGTCCCTGAGCTTGGCTATGAGTTTGGAGGGGACTATGGTATTGAATGCTGAGCTGTAGTCAATGAACAGCATTCTCACATAGTTTCCCTGCCTCTTGTCCAGGTGTGATGCTGCTGTGTGCAGCACATGGGCTATGGCGTCCTCCGTGGACCTGTTGGGGCGATATGCAAATTTAAGGGGGTCCAGGTTGATGGGGAGGGAGGAACAGATGTAGCCCTTCACTAGCTTCTCCAAGCACTTCATGGCTATGGAGGTGAGAGCTACAGGGCGGTAGTCGTTGAGGCAAGCGGGCGTAGATTTCTTGGGTACAGGGATAATGGTGGACTTCTTCAGACAGGTGGGGATGACAGCCTGTTCTAAGGACAGGTTAACTCTTTCAGTGCCACGCCTGGTTTTCCGTTTTACCGCTTGAATGCCACCATCGGCGCCAATGTTAACGTTAATATCGCCTAATCTATGTTTTAAATTATGGCTATGTGTCTAATCTGCCCATCGCATTATCAAAGACTATTTTCCAGTCAGTGCTGTGAAGGCAGATTGTTTTTTTATCACGTCGTTTCCGTTTCAGAGCAGTTAGAAAAGCCCCTGTTTTGATATAAAAAACAGCTCATTCTGGAGCATTCTATGAAAATCGTCTTTTAGTGGAATATTCCACAACGTTGATATTCGTCGGCCTTTTTATGAATCGTTTTCAAATAAACGCTAGATGATCAATATTATACGTGCACGCAAGCACATTACGGCCGCGCACTGATAATCACTCCGTTGATTTCCTCACAGACTTTTACAGTGAAACCGAAAGAAGACATTTCACAAAACAGCTTATACTGTAACTTCATCAAACTTACTCCGATTATCCTACCACTGATAACATAGAGTCCTTACCTGACATCAGATGGTATCCAACTGGTATATTCCAATTCCTGATCACCATTCGAAAAAATCGATACGTGTATGGATCCAACGCGACACTGTAGATCTCCATGATCCGCGGGGATCTGAGGCTCCAGAATGAACTGTGGTAACCCCGGCTGGATCAGTGAACTGGAAAATGTGGAGTACCGGATTTTTTTCCCCATTCATTTTCATTGAGTCCATTCCAAAATCACTTATGTCATCTGGGAGACGACAGGGGGCGCTTTTTTCCACAGTGATCACCGGCGCAGCTCGGCTATACTCGGGTAGGCTCGGGTGATGCAATAATTTTTCAGATCGCAAAAAAAAAACAATAATTCCGAGAAATCTCGTGAGTGGCACGCAACCACCTATAAAAAAAACCAGAGAAATCTCATGAGTGGCACTGAAAGAGTTAAATGTGAGTGAATACCGGGGCCAATTGGTCGGCACATACTTTTAGGACGCGGCCGGGGATGCCGTCCGGTCCTGCTGCCTTCTTGATATTCACTTTCTTAACACTAACGTGACTAAATTATTTATGCATTATAGTTGACTACATCTGAGGACACAAAAATGTACTTTACAAAAACCATGACGAATTCTCTTCATTTATGTTGACTAAAACAAGATGAGACAAAATAATTATAACTTTTAGAATAATTCACGTTATTATTTCAGCATTTCCCATTTCCGTTTCCGGCTAATCGATAGCTAACCCTACTAGTATAAGTTGTTAATGAATCCCTTTAGCTCTTGAAGTGCATTAAAACATTGTAATGACTTTTTATTTTTCATATAATGTTGGGTACATGCTCAGTAGAGTTAGAACGCTCCCAGTCTTAGGGGCTGTGATATTTTGTTACCACACTTTATGCACATAGAAGTGCGGTGGCAGGTTCGCTAAGCTAATTTGTTGTTAGCCGAATGCTCTGATGGAGGCCGCCATTTTAAGTTTTAAGTTTAAAGTGACGTCAGCGATCTACGGTTGTACTCGACGGACAAAAGGGAATGTGTGTGTGACATGTGTGAAATTTGTACAGTAGGTCCCAGTGAGAATTGCAATCAGTGTGTACTGTGTATTTACACTATCCTAATGTTGCTTTGTTGGTTAAAAAATAAATAAGCTATTTAAATCAAAATATGTTCCATTCTATGTCTGACTATTTCTGAATCTATTGACCATTTCAAGGAATGTTTGGTTACTATTGGGCTTCTAGCCTTCTACTGAACTTATTGTGAATCAGCTGATAGGGTTTTGGCTAGACCAGGGGTTCCCAAACATTTCAGGCCGGGACCCAGAAAATAAGGCGTCAGAGAGCCGCGGCCCAATGCACATCGTCAGGCTTTTTTTTATACATTTTTTTGCCAGGCGACCGATTTTTTAAGCCAAATATCACTTCAATCCTATTAAGTTAGTTCAAGTTAGTTATTCATTTATTATGTGCTATTTATGAGAGGGCTAACTTGTTGCAAAATAATAATGATAATAATAATAGCCTCATTAAAATACTATTGTTGCTTCGGTTGTTTTCAGCGTTTTATGTGCATAATCTGTTATTTAGTTTGAAATGTTCGTTGAAATAAGTAGATTTTTAGTTTTTGTTTATTTATATTTTATAAGTTAATATAAAACCATATAGTCACATTTTAGAATACAATAGAATAGAATTTTAGAATACAACTAGAAACACTGTCCTGGCCTGCTTCTAAGTTCAGTGACCTGAAAAAAAAAAAAAATTTAAATCATCTCGCCTTTGGGTTGCGACCCCGACTTTGGGAACCACTGGGCTAGACTATACTTAATAAATAGAATTGCATTATTTACAATATAAAAATATAAAAGGCCTTTTTTCATTAGCGAAAACTAGACAAAAATCATCAGTTTTCTGCGACTAAATCTAGACAAAAACAAAAAAGACAAAATCGAGACTAACACTGACTAAGACTAAAATGCTCAGACCTGTAGTTGACTAAAACTGACTAAACGAAAAATAAATGGTGACTAAATATGATGAAAACGAAAAAAGGAGCACTTGACACATGACTAAGACTAAAATTAAAATAGCTGCCAAAAACACTGGTTAATATGTGTTAATAGGATATTATAGGTCAACTTGCATGTTGTTAATATGTGTTAATAGGATATTATAGGTCAACTTGCATGTTGTTATTATAGGTCAACTTGCATGTTGTTAATATGTGTTAATAGGATATTATAGGTCAACTTGCATGTTGTTAATATGTGTTAATATGATATTATAGGTCAACTTGCATGTTGTTAATATGTGTTAATATGATATTATAGGCCAACTTGCATGTTGTTAATATGATATTATAGGCTAACTTGCATGTATGATATTATAGGCTAACTTACATGTTGTTAATAGGATATTATATGTCAATTTACATGTTGTTTTTTTTTTTTTTTTTTTAAATCTATTTACAGTGCACAAGTCAGGTTTTCATTGCCGTCAATTATTTTTAGTTCATTTTCTCCACAAGTGTACACAAGTATACCCACATATCCCCTCCTCCCATGTTCTCTCTCTTAGCATCTTTAAATCCACTTTACTGTTATATAGAAATATTTAGGGATGTCCCGATCCCGATTTTCAGAAGATCGGGATAAAAAAAATAAAAAAACAGGATTTTTATTATTATTTTTTAACTTCTTTTTTAAATTCAACAAACATGACCATGTTCACATCTTAAACTCATACTGAGGCCTTAGTTTTGGTTCTAAATTGCATATCATCATTCATTTATTTATTGTCACACAGAGCAGAAGAATTTTGCCAAAACAAACGCATTTCCTTTGATTTAATTATACATCAAATGATTTATGTCAAGGATGAGGGACATCCACTAGTTGCAGAACTTGCAGTCACCTGATTTTTACAGACGATGGCGCCATTGCTCTCATGAAGCAGCAGGTTGGAGGCAGAGTTTTTAGATTACTCCGGTTTCAATGCCTCGCTTGAATGAAGTTAACTTTTCACCTGGATAACGTCAACATTCAGGGTGAATGTAATGTGAGAAATTGGGATGGGAATTTCTTTCTTTATTTTTTTATTAATATTTTTTTTGAGCGGATCGGGAAAGATCGGTATTGGTAGATACTCCAAATCACATGATCGGGATCGGATCGGGAGCAAAAAAAATTGATCGGGACATCCCTAGAAATAATACATACATTCAATGGTACCTCCAGTAAGATAACTCATACATAGATCAAAATAAGTGAAAAAAATATATATAATAATAATAAATGACATCTTTACAACACCTTCAATGGCGTGCCTCCGCTCTTCCCCGGGGTCAAATGACCACGGGAGAGAGCGGGGGGACTCATCCTATAGAAGCCCTCCTATATCTTCCCTTCTCAGATAGTCATTAAATGGTTTCCATATATCCTCATAAACCTCTATTTTGTTCCTGAGGATATATGTTATTCTCTCATGCATTGTGCCATGTTCTTAATCCAAGCACCGATTGTGGGTGCGTCAAATTTCTTCCAATTGAAAGCTATTGTTCTTTTTGCCTGCAGTATAGCAAAGTCAATAAATGTGTATTGTTTGGTTCTCAGGTTGATATTTACTGGATATAGGTGTAGCAATATCATTTGAGTCTAATGGGATATTCACTGACAAGACATCTTTGATTTTATTCACCACCTCCCCCCAGAACTTCTTGATTTTGTCACATTCCCAAATACAGTGTATAAAAGTTCCCAGAGCCTCGGTACATTTAAAGCAACTGTCTGGTGTATTGCTGTTATATTTATTCAGTTTGACAGGAGTTATATAAGTCCGCATCAGTATTCAGTATTTTTAAGCGTTGGCTGTCTGTGTCTGAGCCTCCTCGCACGCTCTGTTCCAGTCCTCGTTTGAGATATCCTCTCCCAAGTCCAGCCTCCATGCCTCCAGTCTAGGTATTGACGTCTCCTCTCAACCAGATACAAGCCAGTTATAGAACAGTGATATCAAGCCTTTGCTATTGCAGTTCTTGATGATAATTTTTTCTAAGGATGAAAGTGTAGGAATTACCAGTGAATGGTTTTGCTGAGAGGAAATGAAACTTCTCAATTGCAAGTATTTAAAAAAGTGCTTCCTTGGGATGCTGTATTTTATTGATAGTTCCTCAAAAGACATCAAGACCCCCTCTTTGTAAAGGTCAGATATTTTACTTATTCCTTCTTTTGTCCATAGTTTGAATCCAGCATCCAGTTTGCCTGGTTTAAATTAGACGTTTCCCGCTGAATTGCGACATGGAGTTGGTTATTTTCATACATTTCTTTACCTCATACCATACATGAATCATGTTAAGCACTATGGGGTGTGTAGTATGTTTTCTTAAGTATTTTGGCTCAGCTGAATACATGTATAAATGTATAAATAATTTATGTAACTTACATGTTAATATGATATTATAGGTCAACTTACATGTTGTTAATATGATATTATAGGCTAACTTGCATGTTGTTAATATGATATTATAGGCTAACTTGCATGTTGTTAATATATTATAGGTCAACTTGCACGTTGTTAATATGATATTATAGGCCAACTTGCACGTTGTTAATATGATATTATAGGCTAACTTGCATGTTGTTAATATATTATAGGTCAACTTGCACGTTGTTAATATGATATTATAGGTCAACTTGCACGTTGTTAATATGATATTATAGGCCAACTTGCACGTTGTTAATATGATATTATAGGCTAACTTGCATGTTGTTAAATTATATTATAGGCTAACTTGCACATTGTTAATATGATATTATAGGCTAACTTGCACATTGTTAATATGATATTATAGGCCAACTTGCACGTTGTTAATATGATTATAGGCCAACTTGCTCGTTGTTAATATGATTATAGGCTAACTTGCATGTTGTTAATATATTATAGGTCAACTTGCATGTTGTTAATATGATATTATAGGCCAACTTGCACGTTGTTAATATGATTATAGGCTAACTTGCATGTTGTTAATATGATATTATAGGCCAACTTGCATGTTGTTAATATGATATTATAGACCAACTTGCATGCTGTTAATATGTGTTAATATGATATTATAGGCTAACTTGCATGTTGTTAATAGGATATTATAGGTCAACTTGCATGTTGTTAATATGTGTTAATATGATATTATAGGCCAACTTGCATGTTGTTAATATATTATAGGCTAACTTGCATGTTGTTAATAGGATATTATAGGTCAACTTGCATGTTGTTAATAGGATATTATAGGTCAACTTGCATGTTGTTAATAGGATATTATAGGCTAACTTGCATGTTGTTACAACATTTGCAGGATATGTCCACATAACTACCGGAAACATATCCTGAAAACTACATTCAAATTGACCACTAGGGGGCACTACAAAATGCGTGGAACAACACAAATCGGATTATATTTCAACGTTTTCTTCACAACATTACAAAACCTGCAGGTCATGTCTCATAACACTGCTGAGCCGAGTGTGTGAACTTATTTTGGCTTGAAACCAGTTATTTGCCGCTTGCCGCTATATTCTTTTTTGTTTCGTTTTCTTTCTGCCCTATTGTAATCTCGGCATTATCGAAAAGGAGGGTCCACCCTCAATGGTCTCAGAGGATCTAAATCAGGGGTCTCAAACTCGCGGCCCGCGGGCCAATTGCGGCCCGCTGGATGATATTTTGCAGCCCCCTACTTGACATCAAAGTTTAGTGTTAGTGCGGCCCGCACGCAACTGTTTGCCGCGTCGTTGTGCGAGTTGGATGTTTTATTTATTTTATCACTTGTAGGCTACCATAGCGCAGGCTCATGGCAGCAACGTTACGTTAGTGACTTGGTTGAAAAGTGATTCCGGAGTGATACCAAGTGGAAGGAAAATATATCCAGTGCGTATGGCAGGCATCCTCAAAATTCTCCGCTCATCTCCTCTGCAAGCACTGCTCCACTGTCTGTGTCTGTCTACTCTGGTCCAATCACATTCAGCGTCCCGTCAGCGTTTCTCCCCCCCCCCACCCACAGTCTGCGAATCAGAGCAGAGTAGGGCGGGTCTTCACGGAATGCGTGTTGTCTTTCAGCGGGTCCCAGTCAGAGCGAGTTGACAGCGGGGGGGGGGGGGGGTCTGGGACTTGCACCACAGACAGCAGATGGTCTGTTCAACCCAGAGGACTGGTATTTAGTGACAACACCCCAGGATCTTCCTACTTCCTACTGTGCGCTGTAAATGGAGTAATGACCAGGCAGAAAACAGAGCTCACTCCACATGTGGTCGCTAATAATTGTCTGTCTGTTTGTCTGTCTTGTCTGTCTCGTCTTGTCTTGTCTTGTCTTGTCTTGTCTTGTCTGTCTTGTCTGTCTTGTCTGTCTGTCTGTCTGTCTGTCTGTCTGTCTGTCTGTCTGTCTGTCTGTCTGTCTGTCTGTCTGTCTGTCTGTCTGTCTGTCTGTCTGTCTGTCTGTCTGTCTGTCTGTCTGTGTGTGTGTGTGTGCCTCTCTGCCTGTCTGTATGGAAGTGGGCACAGATTTCCGATCCCACTATATACCATCTAAAGAAAATGTTATTCTGTAAATTCCACCTATCTTGACAAGATGCCATTTCTAAAAAGGTATAACCCCCAAAACAGAGTTGCAACACTACTTCTAGAATTTCAGCCAAATCAGTTTAACATGGTAGTACTGCACTACACTACAGCCTCAAGTGGACCTTCAACCTGCTCTAAATGACCTGCGAGGAATCAACAGTGAGACCAGACCTCAGTGAACGTGATGCCACACACCACGAGGCTGCGTGGGCACAACGTGATCCACAGGCTCTCCCTCCTGCTCAGGGATGCAGTGAGATGAGCAGGCAGTGGAGTCCGGCTGAGTCATGGTGTCATCTAGGGATGGGTACTAAGGCTGTAACGATGCGACCTCACAACGATTAATTTCTATTACGTTTCTTCAGGCAACGATTCAATGCATCATGAAATCTCTTCATTTGACCACGATTCGATTCTATTGGATACATTTTCGATACATTTTCTATCAGTTCATTCCCCCAAAAATGTTGAATACACAAATGTGGCTGGGGGAACTGATTCACTCAGCATGAATGGACTATAGGTCATTAAAAACAATACACAAAAAAAAAACTGTAATTTTATTTAATTTTTTATTATTAATTTAGATTATAAATCGATTCTAACATTTTCAAATCGATGCAGTTGAATCGTCACATTAGAATCGATGCATTTCGATTAATCGAATCGTTGGGTATCGACCGAATCACGTTGGTACTACCGAGTACCGATTCAACGTGAGATCCATCCGGTGGCACATTTCGGTACTGTTCACGTCAACGTTCACACGCACAAAACACGCTTACCTAGGACCTGACTTGATTCAACAACAACAAAGCAGTCGGGGCAACAATGGCAAGCCAAAAACGGTCGCAAGTGTGGTTACCTTGAACAAATTTGAAATGATATGGGGTCCCTTTTTGGAATGCTTAGCTAGAACATAAGTGCTTCTCAATGTCCTCCTGTGTATTTTCTGTACTATGTATTGACAACACTACTATGTATGTGTGTATATATATATGTATATATATATGTATGTGTATATATGTCAGAGAATCAGCCCCTTGCGTCCTTAGTGTATAGCATTTGACATGGTGTATGTTTGTTCATTGATGTGACAGTGTCTGGCAACATACTGTTTGTGTTCTTTTTATTTATTTTTTATTTTCTTTGTGTTTGTAATTTGTCTTGATGTATGTTTGTGAAACTATAAAAGCTGAAAATAAAATATTATAAAGTGTGGTTACACTTTACAAAGCTAGATGCAGACAACGCTCGCTGCAATATTACAGTATATTAACAAATTGTTCTAAAAAAATAATAATGATAATAAATCATTTGAAGTTTGGATTTTTTTTACAACTGAGGTAGGTAGATGACATTTTCTTTTAGACTAAAGTACCGAAAAAAGGTACCGTTGGGTACCGGTATCAATTCACACAGGTACCGGTTCAAATGTGAACGGTACCCGACCCTAACGATAAGTAGCCTGAAATGCCTTCAACTCCCGTCTCCTCCTCCCTTTGTCCCTGGGAGTTACAGATGCTGAATGGAAACTCATGACGCAGTATGTAGATCTCATTTCCTCCCAGTAAGGCTGAGCGATATGGCCAGAATATCATATCACCATAACATAATATCATACTGGTGGTATAATGATATATATGCCGTTTTATTTGCTTGTTTGTTTCGTCGGTACAAATGTATGTATTATAATAGTCATGGTGGTACTTCATGGTCTATTCTCATCCAATTTACAAATCACAAAATATTTTCTAATACTTCTAATAAGTGCAATTTATTTATATATATTGGGACACATTTAGAAATATCTCTCTCTCTCTCTCTCTCAGCTGGTGGATCCTGAATGTCTGATTGGCTCCTGGCCTTTAATTTCTTACAACTATCTGTCATAATTCATGCCTAGTTTGGGGAGTGGGGAGGCAGGGATGGGTCCTTTAGTTATAGTATGTCCAGGTTACCCTAGGCTGGGGTATAGCACTCTTAACCTCATAAGCCTGGAGCCCTATTTTCTGAAAATCCGGCTAAAAATACAGACCTAAGTAAATGGAAGATTGCCCCACTTCTACAAGGTCCATTTGCATGTTCTTGGTATCTAGGGACATCTATGGACCTCATGGAATGTATTCCCAGTGTGAGAAATATTGTGTCTGTTACTAGGCTTTTGTAGCCACAAATACACTGGGGTCTAATAAGTAAACTGTGTGCCATCAGTATTTTAAAAGCTCCCATCATTTATTTTATTGTTTCACAATACCAACGTGCATTATGCTTTTCTCCCAAGATAGTAATAGCTTTATTATTCAAAATATGGACCTACATTCTATGTTTACATTATTCAAATGATCCTATGATGAGACCTAACAAGGGGTGGTGGTTTCCACTCCGTCTGCTTGGCTGGCGATGATGGATCTCTCCAGCCTGGGAAATGGGCAGAGTAGATCTCATACTTAACCCTTTCACTGCCGCACTACCAAACGGTTAACCCTTTCACTGCGACAATACACAGAATGTTAACCCTTTCACTGCCGCAGCCACACAACAGCAGGTGAACCCTTTCACTGCCACACTACAGAATGTTAACCCTTTACTATCACACTACCGACGGTTACCCGTCGGCAGTGGTGCGTTATTGAAATCATCTGGGGTGACACGCACCACGTGCACGCGCGCTCCCGGCGCGTGCGCGCGCTCCCGCGAATGCGCGCTCCCGGCGCGTGCGCGCGCTCCCGCGAATGCGCATTTAATGTCCCCTCGCTTGGGCACAGACTAAAGACAGTGCCTAATTGCCTCTACGAATGGAATGTAACACGTCTTCACAACAAGTTAGGTGTGAATGTGTCTGAGAACGTATTTAACACACCTGACGACCGGCGCTATTGATATGCAAATAGCGAGTGAGCTTGCACACCGTGCTACCCCGTCCCATGAACAACGCATGCCTGCCCGTCGGTAGTGTGATAGTAAAGGGTTAACCTTCTGTAGTGTGGCAGTGAGTGAAGGGGTTAAAAAGGCCCCCCCCCCTCCCTGTGTCCCTCTAGCCCTCTCCATGACCCTTTGTTCTGGGTATTAAGGGGGCAACTCTTTATTGTAATGGGTTCCTAATTGTATTAAAACGTTTGCATAATGTATTATTATCTGGCAGCAAAGAGCCAGTCTCTGTCAGGTGGCATCTCTTTATTGTAATGAATTCTTAATCGTATTAAATTAATACATTTGCATAATTGATTATTATAGGTTACCCCACATTGATTGAAAACTGTATTGACAGAATGGGTACAATACAGTACGGCTCAATACAAACAGCTGCTAAGAGGATGCAGACCAGAAAAATACTTTCGTCTTGTTTACATCAGGGTCCTCCATTGAACAATTTAAATGTTCCATCTCTTAATTGTATCTGTCGTTCTTCTTGTTTTACGCACAACATTGACTCAGCTCAACAATATGATTATTTGCCTCTTCCACTAACACCTATCTAATTCTAGAATTCTAATTCAAAATGTTTTTATTGTATCAAATTCTATCGGATCAATTTTTTTTCCCCAAGACCCTAATTTAAATACTACCACACTTATTCCCAAGGGGATCAATAAAGGAATATCTTATCTTATCCTATTTGCGTCTGCTGTCATTTTGTGTATCACCTGCAAAATGTACACCAACCGAAACATGCAATTTTGTCCTCTCAGGTGTGTATGTCAGGTGTGTACTGTATGTCAGGTGTGTATGTCAGGTGTGTATTGTGTCAGGTGTGTACTGTGTCAGGTGTGTACTGTGTCAGGTGTGTACTGTGTCAGGTGTGTACTGTGTCAGGTGTGTACTGTGTCAGGTGTGTATGTCAGGTGTGTACTGTGTCAGGTGTGTACTGTGTCAGGTGTGTACTGTGTCAGGTGTGTATGTCAGGTGTGTACTGTGTCAGGTGTGTACTGTGTCAGGTGTGTACTGTGTCAGGTGTGTACTGTCAGGTGTGTATGTCAGGTGTGTACTGTGTCAGGTGTGTATGTCAGGTGTGTACTGTGTCAGGTGTGTATGTCAGGTGTGTACTGTGTCAGGTGTGTACTGTGTCAGGTGTGTACTGTCAGGTGTGTATGTCAGGTGTGTACTGTGTCAGGTGTGTATGTCAGGTGTGTACTGTGTCAGGTGTGTATGTCAGGTGTGTACTGTGTCAGGTGTGTATGTCAGGTGTGTACTGTGTCAGGTGTGTATGTCAGGTGTGTACTGTGTCAGGTGTGTATGTCAGGTGTGTACTGTGTCAGGTGTGTATGTCAGGTGTGTACTGTGTCAGGTGTGTACTGTGTCAGGTGTGTACTGTGTCAGGTGTGTACTGTGTCAGGTGTGTATGTCAGGTGTGTACTGTGTCAGGTGTGTACTGTGTCAGGTGTGTACTGTGTCAGGTGTGTATGTCAGGTGTGTACTGTGTCAGGTGTGTACTGTGTCAGGTGTGTATGTCAGGTGTGTACTGTGTCAGGTGTGTACTGTGTCAGGTGTGTATGTCAGGTGTGTACTGTGTCAGGTGTGTATGTCAGGTGTGTACTGTGTCAGGTGTGTACTGTGTCAGGTGTGTATGTCAGGTGTGTACTGTGTCAGGTGTGTATGTCAGGTGTGTACTGTGTCAGGTGTGTATGTCAGGTGTGTACTGTGTCAGGTGTGTATGTCAGGTGTGTACTGTGTCAGGTGTGTACTGTGTCAGGTGTGTATGTCAGGTGTGTACTGTGTCAGGTGTGTATGTCAGGTGTGTACTGTGTCAGGTGTGTATGTCAGGTGTGTACTGTGTCAGGTGTGTACTGTGTCAGGTGTGTATGTCAGGTGTGTATGTCAGGTGTGTATGTCAGGTGTGTACTGTGTCAGGTGTGTATGTCAGGTGTGCTTATATCAGATGTTTACTTGGACACATTTTTGCTTCTGAAATAAAGTATTATACAATATTTGTGTTGTGTATTTGTGTACAATAAACATGTTGATCACTGATAATTTGTATATCGTTTCCTTATTGTCTCCTATCTTGAATTTTACAACTAAGTAGCCACAAATACACTGGGGTCTAATAAGTAAACTGTGTGCCATCAGTATTTTAAAAGCTCCCATCATTTATTTGATTGTTTCACAATACCAACGTGCATAATATGCTTTTCTCCCAAGATAGTAATAACTTTATAATTCAAAATATGGACCTATTCTATGTTTACATTATTCAAATGAGCCTATGACCTAACAAGGGGTGGTGGTTTCCACTCCGTCTGCTTGGCTGGCGATGATGGATCTCTCCAGCCTGGGAAAAGGGCAGAGTAGATCTCATACTTAAAAAGGTCCCGCCCCCTGTGTCCCTCTAGCCCTCTCCATGACCCTTTGTTCTGGGTATTAAGGAGAGCAAAGAGTCGGTCTCTGTCAGGGGGTATCTCTTTATTGTAATTGATTCCTAATTGTATTAAAGCGTTTGCATAATGTATTATTATCTGGCAGCAAAGAGCCAGTCTCTGTCAGGTGGCATCTCTTTATTGTAATGAATTTTTTTTTGTATCAACTTTTTCTCCCCATTTTCTATTTTTCTCCCTTCCCCAATTTCGTATTGTCCAATTCTACCCTCCCCTGTCTCGAACGTTGTTAGGCCATGCCTCCCACAAGCCGGCTGCAATGTGGACGAAGCCTTACATCACGTGTCCCCTCCGGTACTCGAGGAGGCAGCCGTCGCATCTTTTCACCTGCACAGCACGATCTCTCAGCGGCGAGGGTCTGCGTGGGAGGGACACTCCGCCCTCGTCGCTTCCTGATTCTACTGCGCAGGCGCACCAACAGGCGCACCAACCGACCTGTAGGAGTCGCTGTCCACAACGTCCGATCCCCACCCACCAGCTTTCCCACCTGTAGGAGTCGCCACCAGCTTCCCGCCCCCTAATACTGCCAATTGTATTAGTATGAACGACCAGCCAAGCTGGTAGCAACGCCGAGAGCTGGGCTCAAACCCAGCATCTCCTGCGTTGGTGGTGAGCGCCTTGCCCACTGCGCCACCGTGTTGTAATAAATTCTTAATCGTATTAACACATTTGCATAATTGATTATTATGAGTTACCCCACATTGATTGATTGAAAACTGTATTGACAGATTGCAGAATGGGTACAATACAGTACGGCTCAATACAAACAGCTGCAAACCAGAGAAATACTTTCGTCTTGTTTACATCAGGGTCCTCCATTGAACAATTTAAATGTTCCATCTCTTAATTGTATGTGTGGTTCTTCTTGTTTTATGCACAACATTGACTCAGCTCAACAATATGATTATTTGCCTCTTCCACTAACACCTATCTAATTCTAGAATTCTAATAAAAAAAAATTTATTGTATCAAATTCTATCGGATCAAATTTTATTTTCCCAAGACCCTCATTTAAATACTACCACACTTATTCCCAAGGGGATCAATAAAGGAACATCTTATCTTATCCTATTTGCGTCTGCTGTCATTTTGTGTATCACCTGCAAAATGTACACCAACCGAAACATGCAATTTAGTCCTCTTTATTTGGGATCTTAGTAAATCAGGCCTTCAGAAATCTTAGCCATCATCACACACCCAGCGTGTATATTGTTCCTGCGCCGATCAAGAGCTCCTGTCATCGTTTCTGATCATTAGACGTTGACGTGTGTTCCCAGTGCAGCCGTCTGTGTGGTCCCGTCTCTCAGCATGAGGCTCGGTGACGTGGTGTGTCGTCCACCCTGGGTCCCTGTCTGCTGTCTGGACTCTCTCACACTCAGGTCCACCCTGGGTCCCTGTCTGCTGTCTGGACTCTCTCACACTCAGGTCCACCCTGGGTCCCTGTCTGCTGTCTGGACTCTCTCACACTCAGGTCCACCCTGGGTCCCTGTCTGCTGTCTGGACTCTCTCACACTCAGGTCCACCCTGGGTCCCTGTCTGCTGTCTGGACTCTCTCACACTCAGGTCCACCCTGGGTCCCTGTCTGCTGTCTGGACTCTCTCACACTCAGGTCCACCCTGGGTCCCTGTCTGCTGTCTGGACTCTCTCACACTCAGGTCCACCCTGGGTCCCTGTCTGCTGTCTGGACTCTCTCACACTCAGGTCCACCCTGGGTCCCTGTCTGCTGTCTGGACTCTCTCACACTCAGGTCCACCCTGGGTCCCTGTCTGCTGTCTGGACTCTCTCACACTCAGGTCCACCCTGGGTCCCTGTCTGCTGTCTGGACTCTCTCACACTCAGGTCCACCCTGGGTCCCTGTCTGCTGTCTGGACTCTCTCACACTCAGGTCCACCCTGGGTCCCTGTCTGCTGTCTGGACTCTCTCACACTCAGGGGACGTGACGACGTCTGGAACTCTCCGTGTCGCGCCTCGCGGGCAACGGCTGCACTTCGTCCAAGAGAGCTCAAAAACTGACAAGGTTTTGACGAGCACTGAACTTCCTCACCTGTCACGGCCCCCTCCTCACCTGTCATGCCCCCCCCTCACCTGTCACGGCCCCATCCTCACCTGTCATGCCCCCCCCCCTCACCTGTCATGCCCCCCCTCCTCACCTGTCATGCCCCCCCCCCCATGGCCCGTCAGCATACAGAACAGACCAGCAGAACTCCGGATACACACGGCGGGCAAATAATCTGTATACAACGTTGACTTGCGGCTCACACCGGCCCAAGAGGGGAATCGATAGCGGAGAGTAGCGCAGAGAGAGTCTGAATGAAAAGGAATAAAACATACCTCGCAGTTTCCCCAGGATTCCTCCGGCAGAGTTGGGCTCCAGCTTCACTTCACAGCCGTCTGTAAAAAGAAATAATAAAGAAAGAAGAAGAAGAAGAAGAGAGAGAGGGAATGTTCAGAGCTCCAACACTATTGGATTTCACAGGATGTGCAGAAGCATTGGGAACATTGTGGTGCTTCTCTGGTTCTCTGGGCCTGTCGGAGCTCTCTGTGATCCGGCCCACAGGAGAGAGATATGGTATGGCGGCGCGCTACATGTTGTATCCAATTAGGGATACTCTCATCTCTGCAGGTAACATACCCAGCCTTTAACCCCAGTGTGTTGCTTTATTGATCCACGTAAACAGTTTTTCTCTGCATACATTTATTTTTTACACTATGTCCTCCCCACATAGTTTTTGTTGATCCAATACCATGACTATTTCATGGCATGTAAAATCAATTTCCTCTGCAAAAGTTTGAGAGCCAATTTGCATGTCCATGCAAGGTCTTATAATTGGCTAACTACAACTATCACTTTGGACTTAACCCTTCCCCTACCTACCACACTACAGAAGGTATGTAGTGTGGTGGTGAAAGGGTTAACCTGCTGTATTGTTGCAGTGAAAGGGTTAACCCTTTGGTAGTGTGGTAGTGAACGGGTTAAAGCTGCAGTAGGCAACTTTGGAGAAAATAACGAGCAAAGCTCTCTGCATCACTTTTCAAGCCCGTGCAGCGCAATAAAGGCTCTCCACAGACTCTGTGGAATAATATAATGATTCCCCAACTCCCTCATGTAAAGACATTCCCCTCCCCTTTCTCCCCTATCCTGTGCCCCCCCCCCCACCCATTTTACCTATCAAATGGGACCACACCCCCTCCCTTTTAACTATATAGGCTCCTCTCAACAACATTCCAGGTCTCTCTACCTGGGTCATTTCAGCTGACCACCTGGGGAGAGCCCCTCAGCCATTCTCTCTAACTACTATTTGTACATTTCTATCTGTTTGGTTAATAAACCTTGTTATTAACTGAACCTCTTCTTGACTGAGAACATTCATCAGGATATTCACAATATCCCACAATCCCAGAGGCACCAGCAAGCTTTAAGCTGAATTAAAACTATTTTAAATAATACAAATGATTTCCCATCCTCTGATCGGCACATTGTGTATAATAATACCTTCTGACTGAGCGTGATGGTGGTCTTAGGAACACCACATGACAGGCCAAAAACATCAGATACAATTTAAATATTTGATTTTAAATCTTTATTTCGAACATGTAAATAAATACAAACAATATAAAATCAAAACAAATCATTGATCTCAAGAAATTAAATAAAAAAATAAAAATAAAAATAAAAATAAAAGCAAAACATAACTCAACTTACATGTTCGAAAAGTAGTAGGAAGAAGTATACACTTATTTAATCCTAGGCCCTTTTCCACTACTCAAATAAGTGTACTAATTTAAAACTTTACAAAACAAATATATATCCAAAACAAAATACAAAAACTATATATGTAAAACATGAAAGAAATAAAAAATAAAAGTGCAAACACCCGTGAATGTCAAATCCATTCCTCATCCCTGTACGCCGTGGACATCATTTCCTTATAATTCAGTTTGAATTGTCTCATATTTGGACAATTCAGTTTGAATTGTCTCATATTTGGACATTATATTTATTAGCCCCCTGCATCAGAACACTGAGACCACCATCCTGGTCCATCAGAACACTGAGACCACCATCCTGGTCCATCAGAACACTGAGACCACCATCCTGGTCCATCAGAACACTGAGACCACCATCCTGGTCCATCAGAACACTGAGACCACCATCCTGGTCCATCAGAACACTGAGACCACCATCCTGGTCCATCAGAACACTGAGACCACCATCCTGGTCCATCAGAACACTGAGACCACCATCCTGGTCCATCAGAACACTGAGACCACCATCCTGGTCCATCAGAACACTGAGACCACCATCCTGGTCCATCAGAACACTGAGACCACCATCCTGGTCCATCAGAACACTGAGACCACCATCCTGGTCCATCAGAACACTGAGACCACCATCCTGGTCCATCAGAACACTGAGACCACCATCGCGTTCCCGGTAAAAGATTGCAAAACCACCTGCCGATCAGAGGCTGGGATATCTTTTATTCTGGGATATCTTTTATTTAAATTTTTTATTATTATTTTTTATTTCCCTTTCTCCGATTTTTCTGTTTTTCTCCCCGTCCCAATTTTAGTCGCCATGCCAATCCCCCCCCTCCCCTACCTGGCTGCTGTATGCATGTTCTCCCATGAGTCGGTACAAGGCGTCCCGAAGCCGACCGCACGCTTCCTCCGATACGTACGGCGACTGCCAGTGACGTCTTTTCACTTGGCAGCGAGGGCTCTCATTGGTGAAGTGTAACGTGTGGGACGGCACGCTATCCACCAAGTCCTGCCCCGCTGAGCAAGCGCCGAGACCTGACCTGTAGGCGTCGCTGTCCACAACGTCCGATCCCCACCCACCAGCTTCCCACCCCTAACACTGCCAATTGTATTAGTATGAACGACCAGCCAAGCTGGTAGCAACGCTGAGAGCTGGGCTCGAACCCAGCATCTCCTGCGTTGGTGACGAGCGCAATCTCCGCTACGCCACCTGACCGATTTATTTAAATTTTTTTATATAATTTTTTTGTTCTCTTTTTTCTGTATTTTTTCTCCCATCCCAATTTAGTCGTTATGCCAATTCCCTTCCTGGTCGTTGCCCCACTGTCGGCCTGGGGAGGGTGTAGAACTACCACATGCCTCCTCCGATACATGTGGAGTCAGCCAGCCGCTTCTTTTCACCCGACAGCGAGGACTCTCACTGGGGGAACGTAACGCGTGCAGAGGTTCCCCCCGATCCCCTCCCTGCTGAACAGGCGCCCCGACCGACCAGTAGGAGTCGCAGTTTACAACGACCAGGACACAAACCCCACCGGCTTCCCACCCGCTATCACTGCCAATTGTGTTTGTAGGGACGACTGACCAAGCCGGAGGTACCGCTGACAGCTGGATTCGATCCCAGAGTCTCTGCGGTGGTAGGCGAGTGCTTAGTCCACTGCGCTACCCAGCCACCCCTGGGAGATCTTTTCTTAATAATGTTTTTTGAAAGATTCAGCTTAAAGCTGCTGGTGCCTCTGGGAGTCTGTGGAACACCTTGGTGTGCAGAGCTCTATGTCTGCTGGTGCCTCTGGGAGTCTGTGGAACACCTTGGTGTGCAGAGCTCTATGTCTGCTGGTGCCTCTGGGAGTCTGTGGAACACCTTGGTGTGCAGAGCTCTATGTGCCTCTGGGAGTCTGTGGAACACCTTGGTGTGCAGAGCTCTATGTGCCTCTGGGAGTCTGTGGAACACCTTGGTGTGCAGAGCTCTATGTGCCTCTGGGAGTCTGTGGAACACCTTGGTGTGCAGAGCTCTATGTGCCTCTGGGAGTCTGTGGAACACCTTGGTGTGCAGAGCTCTATGTGCCTCTGGGAGTCTGTGGAACACCTTGGTGTGCAGAGCTCTATGTGCCTCTGGGAGTCTGTGGAACACCTTGGTGTGCAGAGCTCTATGTCTGCTGTGCAGGTAAACTCACTCTTGCTCATTTATCTCCAAAGTTACCTATTGCAGCTTTAAAAGGAATCATGATATTTGTTATTATAGTTATTATTCCCTCAAACGGTATCCAGATCCACCAAGGCAGCAGCCACGTGTGACATTTAACACTTCACAGATATCTTCAAAAACATTTTCCTATAACTTTTCCAATCCTAGAAAGTCTTCCATTTGAATACCTCACCTGTGTACATCCTGCTCTTCCTCCAGCGGATGAAGACTCCTATGGAGATGACCAGCACCAGGGGGATGAGCAGCAGGGTGGTGACGATGGCCGGGGACGCCCCCTGCTGGCCGCTCTGCTTGGCTGCTGCTTTCCGCTTCTCCTCCTCGTCCTGCTGCTGGAGGTGGACCTGGGCTGGAGGCTGGGGGGCCTGGGGCTGCTTCACTGGCAGCTCCTGCTGGAGGTGGACCTGGGCTGGAGGCTGGGGGGCCTGGGGCTGCTTCACTGGGGCCGCTGGCAGCTCATGCTGGAGGTGGACCTGGGCTGGGGGCTGGGGGGCCTGGGGATGCTTCACTGGGGCCACTGGGAGCTTCTGCTGGGCCACAGCCATGGACACAGACACCTTGTGGAGGGGCTTCAGGTTGGTTTGGATAAAGGTCTCAGTTTCTAAAGGACATGAGGAGAAAGTGGGACATTTATACGTTTACATGTAGCTGAACGCTTTTATCCAAAGAGACTTACAAGTTGTGTACAACAAGTCAGGAGGAAGGGTACAACAAGTCAGGAGGAAGGGTACAACAAGTCAGGAGGAAGGGTGCAACAAGTCAGGAGGAAGGGTACAACAAGTCAGGAGGAAGGCTACAACAAGTCAGCAGGAAGGGTACAACAAGTCAGGAGGAAGGGTACAACAAGTCAGGAGGAAGGGTACAACAAGTCAGGAGGAAGGGTACAACAAGTCAGGAGGAAGGGTACAACAAGTCAGGAGGAAGGGTACAACAAGTCAGGAGGAAGGGTGCAACAAGTCAGGAGGAAGGGTGCAACAAGTCAGCAGGAAGGGTACAACAAGTCAGGAGGAAGGGTGCAACAAGTCAGAAGGAAGGGTGCAACAAGTCAGCAGGAAGGGTACAACAAGTCAGGAGGAAGGGTACAACAAGTCAGGAGGAAGGGTACAACAAGTCAGGAGGAAGGGTACAACACGTCAGGAGGAAGGGTACAACAAGTCAGGAGGAAGGGTGCAACAAGTCAGGAGGAAGGGTGCAACAAGTCAGGAGGAAGGGTACAACAAGTCAGGAGGAAGGGTACAACAAGTCAGGAGGAAGGGTACAACAAGTACGAGCAGTGAACTCCAAGACCACGTGAATATACGTGAACTTTGGAAATTACTCAACAATCAACTAGGCTGCAGTAAAAAACTCAAAACCAGGTTCTCAAACATAAACATAAAGACGGACAACACGCTCATCACAGACAAGCTGGATGTAGCCAATTACTTAAACACTTTCTTCACAAACATAGCCACAACACTGGTAAACAAACTACCCTCCCACTCAGGGCAGTATGGGGTAGAACACATAGTAGCATACTACAAGAACCTAGGCGTCCACAAAGACGACTTCAAACTGGAAATAGTAACTACAGATGAGGTACTCAAAAAACTGAGCGCCCTCCAACCAAACAAGGCCACTGGCCATGACAACATCCCCTCCAAATTCCTCAGAGACTCAGCAGCAGCCATCACCCCAGTCATCACACACATAATAAACCTCTCCATAAAACAGGGACACGTCCCCAAGGACTTCAAAATTGCGAGAGTAACACCCCTGCACAAAAAGGGCAGCAAATTAGACCCGGGTAACTACCGCCCTGTTTCTATCCTTACATCATTCTCGAAAGTCATGGAAAAAATAGTATACGAACAGATCGAAAAGTACCTCGCGGAAAAAAATCTAATCTACGAATTCCAATCTGGCTTCAGAACATCCCACTCCACTGACACATGCCTTCTCTACTTGAACGACCACATCAAACAAGAGGTGGACGCGGGCAAATACTGCGGCATGGTCATGCTGGACCTACAAAAGGCCTTCGACACTGTCAATCACACCATTCTGATTGACAAGCTAAAAGCAATTGGTTTTGATAGTTTATCAGTGAGCTGGATACAATCCTACCTGGAGGGGAGGGAACAGATGGTGGAAGTAAACGGTACACTATCCCCCCCCCTCACAGTGAGCTGTGGTGTTCCACAAGGAAGCATACTAGGACCGCTACTATTCCTAATTTATGCAAATGACATGTCGTCAGCTTGTGACTGCAACTTGTTCCTGTTTGCGGACGACTCAGCCCTGCTGGTCTCTGACAAGAACAAGTTACAGGTTGAAAAAGCCCTCAGCTCGGAACTAGGCAAAATCTGCATATGGCTCGCCGACAACAAACTATCATTACACATGGGCAAAACAGAGTCCATTCTCTTCGGTTCAAATAACAAACTCAGCAAGACCGACGGCTTCTCGGTTACAGTGGGTGACAATATTATCACAAGGAAAGATGAAATTACCTACCTGGGTTCCATCCTAGAGGCTAATCTTTCCTGTGACAAAATGGCATCCAATGTAATAAAAAAAGTCAACCAACGAACGCGATTCTTGTACCGGATCTCCTCTCTGGTAAACAAGAATACCCTGAAGACTCTAGCAGGAGCACTCATTCAAGGGTACTACGACTATGCTTGCACCTCATGGTACCAAAGCACCTCAAAGGCACTAAAAAACAAATTACAAACATCTCAAAACAAGCTAGTCAGACTACTACTTGACCTGACTCCTAGAACCCACCTCACCCCTGCCCACTTTGACAACCTAGGATGGCTTAGAGTAGACGACAGAGTACAGCAACTTGCAATGGGCCTGGTCTACAAGATACACTACGCGACCAAGGTACCCATGTACATGTCAAAATACTTCCCAAAGGTCAGTGAATACCACGATCACAACACCAGAGGGAGCTCCACAAATCATGTAAAACCCAGATTCGGATCAAACAAGGGACTAAACACGTTTCGCAATTATGCCACATCAATGTGGAACGCCCTGCCTAAAGCTGTAAAGGAATGTGAATCACTACCCACCTTCAAAAACACTCTCAAAAAACACCTACGTGAGACTGCAATTCGAAACTGGCCCCTACAAATGTCCTAACCTAGTTGTACAGTAAATGACCAAGTAAGGCTTTGTCAATATTCCAATGTACAGTGTAAAATGTGTGTGTGTCCCCTTCCCAACCCCCCCCCCCCCCCCCCCCCCCCCCCCCCCCCCCCCCCCCCCCCCCCCCCCCCCCCCCCCCCCCCCCCCCCCACCCCCCCACCTCCAATGTACAGCCCTCACCCAACCCACCCAACCCCACCCCACCCAACCAACCTCCTCCAATGTACAGTTTCTATGCCAAATGTATATACACTCCTTTTCTGGACACTTTTGTATCACAAACAGTACTGTATTTGCAAATCTGATATGTCATAAATGTATAGATGTAGCAGTACTGTCTATCTGTATGTCATGTATGTCATATATGTTATGATGAATTGAAAATGGGGGACCCTGATGTAAACAAGTCGAAAGTCTTTCTCTGGTCTGCATCCCCTTAACAATTGTATGTATTGAGCTGTACTGTACTGTACCCATTCTGCAATCTGTTAATAAACTTTTCAATCAATCAATCAATCAGTCAGGAGGAAGGGTGCAACAAGTCAGGAGGAAGGGTGCAACAAGTCAGCAGGAAGGGTACAACAAGTCAGGAGGAAGGGTGCAACAAGTCAGCAGGAAGGGTACAACAAGTCAGGAGGAAGGGTACAACAAGTCAGGAGGAAGGGTACAACAAGTCAGGAGGAAGGGTACAACAAGTCAGGAGGAAGGGTACAACAAGTCAGGAGGAAGGGTACAACAAGTCAGGAGGAAGGGTACAACAAGTCAGGAGGAAGGGTACAACAAGTCAGGAGGAAGGGTACAACAAGTCAGGAGGAAGGGTACAACAAGTCAGGAGGAAGGGTACAACAAGTCAGCAGGAAGGGTGCAACAAGTCAGGAGGATTGATTGATTGAATTGATTGAAAAGTTTATTAACAGATTGCAGAATGGGTACAGTACAGTACAGTTCAATACATAAAATTGTTAAGGGGATGCAGACCAGAGAAAGACTTTCGTCTTGTTTACATCAGGGTCCCCCATTTTCAATTCATCATAACATATATGACATACAGATAGACAGTACTGCTACATCTATACATTTATGACATATCAGATTTGCAAATACAGTACTGTTTGTGATACAAAAGTGTCCAGAAAAAGAGTGTATATACATTTGACGTAGAAACTGTACATTGGAGGAGGTTGGGTGGGTGGGGTGGGGCTGGGTGGGTGGGTGGGTGCTGTACATTGCAGGTGGAGGGGGGGGGGGGGGGGGGGGGGGGGGGGGGTTGGGTAGGGGGGGGGGGGGGGACACTGTACACTGTACATTGGAATACTGACAAAGCCATACTTGGTCATTTACTGTGCAACTGGGTTAGGACATTTGTAGGGGCCAGTTTCGAATTGCAGTCTCCCGTAGGTGTTTTTTCAGAGTGTTTTTGAAAGTGGGTAGTGATTCACATTCCTTTACAGCTTTGGGTAGGGCGTTCCACATTGATGTGGCATAATTGCGAAACGTGTTTAGTCCCTTGTTTGAGCCGAATCTGGGTTTAACATGATTTGTGGAGCTCCCTCTACTACTACTACAAACTATCATTACACATGGGCAAAACAGAATCCATTCTCTTTGGTTCAAATAACAAACTCAGCAAGACCGACGGCTTCTCGGTTACAGTGGGTGACAATATTGTCACAAGGAAAGATGAAATTACCTACCTGGGTTCCATCCTAGAGGCTAATCTTTCCTGTGACAAAATGGCATCCAATGTAATAAAAAAAAGTCAACCAACAAACTAGATTCTTGTACCGGATCTCCTCTCTGGTAAACAAGAATACCCTGAAGACTCTAGCAGGAGCACTCATTCAAGGGTACTACGACTATGCTTGCACCTCATGGTACCAAAGCACCTCAAAGGCACTAAAAAACAAATTACAAACATCTCAAAACAAGCTAGTCAGACTACTGCTTGACCTGACTCCTAGAACCCACCTCACCCCTGCACACTTTGACAACCTAGGATGGCTTAGAGTAGACGACAGAGTACAGCAACTTGCAATGGGCCTGGTCTACAAGATACACTACGCGACCAAGGTACCCATGTACATGTCAAAATACTTCCCAAAGGTCAGTGAATACCACGATCACAACACCAGAGGGACAACAAGTCAGCAGGAAGGGTACAACAAGTCAGGAGGAAGGGTACAACAAGTCAGCAGGAAGGGTACAACAAGTCAGGAGGAAGGGTACAACAAGTCAGCAGGAAGGGTACAACAAGTCAGCAGGAAGGGTACAACAAGTCAGGAGGAAGGGTACAACAAGTCAGGAGGAAGGGTACAACAAGTCAGCAGGAAGGGTACAACAAGTCAGCAGGAAGGGTACAACAAGTCAGGAGGAAGGGTGAAACAAGTCAGCAGGAAGGGTACAACAAGTCAGGAGGAAGGGTACAACAAGTCAGGAGGAAGGGTACAACAAGTCAGGAGGAAGGGTACAACAAGTCAGGAGGAAGGGTGCAACAAGTCAGCAGGAAGGGTACAACAAGTCAGGAGGAAGGGTACAACAAGTCAGCAGGAAGGGTACAACAAGTCAGCAGGAAGGGTGCAACAAGTCAGCAGGAAGGGTGCAACAAGTCAGCAGGAAGGGTACAACAAGTCAGCAGGAAGGGTGCAACAAGTCAGGAGGAAGGGTACAACAAGTCAGCAGGAAGGGTACAACAAGTCAGGAGGAAGGGTGCAACAAGTCAGCAGGAAGGGTGCAACAAGTCAGCAGGAAGGGTACAACAAGTCAGCAGGAAGGGTGCAACTCTGGCAGCTAAGGGTAATATTGTCCGTCAAACTTGAGCGCTACAGACTTGAGTGCATAGTAGGTAGTACTATAAGCAAGGTAGATTCCTTAGTAGCAGAGTGTATAATAGTAAAATACCTTATTTTTTCCCATTTCAGATATTGATTGAAGAAGTGTGTTTTTAGTCGACGACAGAACATTGGGCGGGTTTCAGCGGTCCTAACTGTGGTGGGGAGTTATAACAGGCGGCTTCTCTTTGATGACCCCCCCAAAGAGTCTTTGCCTTGGGATATTTAGAAGAGTCTTTGCTTTCGGATATTTAGAAAATAGTCTTTGTCTTGGGATATTTAGAAAATAGTCTTTGTCTTGGGATATTTAGAAGAGTCTTTGTCTTGGGATATTTAGAAAAGAGTCTTTGCCTTGGGATATTTAGAAAATAGTCTTTGCCTTGGGATATTTAGAAAATAGTCTTTGTCTTGGGATATTTAGAAGAGTCTTTGCCTTGGGATATTTAGAAAATAGTCTTTGCCTTGGGATATTTAGAAAAGAGTCATTGCCTTGGGATATTTAGAAGAGTCTTTGCCTTGGGATATTTAGAAGAGTCTTTGCTTTCAGATATTTAGAAAATAGTCTTTGCCTTGGGATATTTAGAAGAGTCTTTGCCTTGGGATATTTAGAAGAGTCTTTGCCTTGGGATATTTAGAAGAGTCTTTGCCTTGGGATATTTAGAAGAGTCTTTGCCTTGGGATATTTAGAAGAGTCTTTGCCTTGGGATATTTAGAAGTCCCACACTACAGACGGTTAACCGTCTGTAGTGTGGTAGTGAAAGGGTTTTAAGCCATGTCAGTGATTGAAATCAAGCAAATATCCGCTAAACACGTTCCACAAATAAAGTGTCACTTAAGTAATGAATTCCATTTTGACAACTGAGCACATCAGTCAGAGGGGACAGGGTGACTGAGAACAAACAAACCAAAAAAAACTCTACCTGAAGAGAATATTAAGTGAATACATTGAATGGCAGACAGATGATATAAAATCAGTAGAAAGAAGAGGAACTGGGAGGCTGCTGGGATACACAGAGTAAAACATCACTGTTAGGAACATGCTCTCTGGTGCTCTTTGGTGCCCTTTAGGCGTGACAGTGGCTCAGGAGGTAGAGCGGTCGTCTGGTAATCAGAAGGTTCCCAGTTCAATTCCGGCTCCTCCCGGGCAGCGTGTCAAAGTGTCCTTGAGCAAGACACTTAACCCCTAACTGCTCCCGATGAGCAGGTTGGCACCTTGCATGGTCGCCCCCGCCGTCGGTGTGTGAATGAATGGGTGAATGTGAGGCATAAATTGTCAAGTGCTTTGGATAAAAGCTGCTATATAAATGCAGTCCATTTGATAGTGGGCTTTAACAATATAATACACAAAACAACAAGACCAAGGCACTCCTGTCTTTACAGAAACATGTATGAATCTGGCATTGGTTCTGATGAAGGCACGTGGCCAGAATGAGCCTTTTTTAAATGTTTATTAGAACCATGCCAAATGAATGAATGCATTTCTTCTTTTTTGGATAATAGGATAATATTAGATTATAGGATTAGTTTACCTTCAATTTCCTGGACTTCTATTCCACCTTTCTTGACAGAGCGATGTTCACCCTCTGAGGGAAAGGATGGAAAGAGATGGAAGCAGAGGTTATAGCCATGGTGATTCACTACATCAAAGGTTATAGCCATGGTGATTCACTACATCAAAGGTTATAGCCATGGTGATTCACTAGATCAAAGGTTATAGCCATGGTGATTCACTACATCAAAGGTTATAGCCATGGTGATTCACTACATCAAAGGTTATAGCCATGGTGATTCACTAGATCAAAGGTTATAGCCATGGTGATTCACTACATCAAAGGTTATAGCCATGGTGATTCACTACATCAAAGGTTATAGCCATGGTGATTCACTAGATCAAAGGTTATAGCCATGGTGATTCACTACATCAAAGGTTATAGCCATGGTGATTCACTAGATCAAAGGTTATAGCCATGGTGATTCACTAGATCAAAGGTTATAGCCATGGTGATTCACTACATCAAAGGTTATAGCCATGGTGATTCACTAGATCAAAGGTTATAGCCATGGTGATTCACTAGATCAAAGGTTATAGCCATGGTGATTCACTACATCAAAGGTTATAGCCACAGTGATTCACTACATCAAAGGTTATAGCTACGGTACTGTATATCATGTATGTCATCTGTATATTGTGTACAGTCAATTTTGCAGAGTAAATTTTACTCAAACTGAGTACAACTTTACTCAGTTTGAGTCAAATGTACTCAGTTCGAGTCAAATTTACTCTGCGAAATTGACTGTGTATGTCATAAATGTCATTATGAATTGAAAATGGGGGACCCTGACGTAAACAAGATGAAAGTCTTTCTCTGGTCTGCATCCCCTTAACACTTTGGCGACCACAGTCTTGCTGCGATTTATGCCTCAGAGGTTCAAGTTCAAGTTTAAGTTTCTTTAATAGTTGTCATACAGAAGTACAGAATACTTTTATACAAAATGCTTCTTACTGTTACGCTCCAGAGACTGTGCAAGACAAGATAAGTATGAAATAAAATAACATAGTATAGCATGTAAATTAGAAGAAAAAAAATGAGGTCACAGTTTTCAGTATAGACATATGTACAATGTTCGATGCAGAATAGACATAACTGAGTTACCATATAATATACAATACTATGCAGTGTACTAATATACAATACTATATAGTGCAAGGCAGAAATGGGATGAGGTGCAATTTAGGTACAATTTACAGTAGGTGCACGAGTTGTAGTGCAAATCCTTTATCAATAATTATAAAGTGTGTTTGTGTGATCTAAAGTGTGGAGAGTGGGTGCTGCAGTGTGTTGTTTGTTTAAGTGAGTGTGTGCGTGTGGGTGTGTGTGCTGTGTGCATTTGATGGTTGTTGCATAGTGTTTATTGTTCGTTTAGCAGCCTGATGGCCTGGGGATAGAAGCTTCTTCTGAGTCTTTCTGTGCTCGCCTTAAGACTCCGGTATCGCTTGCCTGACCGCAGCAGTTCAAAGAGGCAGTTGTTCGGGTGGCTCGAGTCCTTAATAATTCTCTAAGAGCTATATATATAATTTATAGTATTGCTATCTGTCCATTCTCATTGTCACTTGAGTGCATAAACCGTGCCTTCATAATGGCTTAAAGAAAATAAAAATCCATCGGTTGGTTGTCATTTTATAGCGTCGTGAATATAAGGTTTATCGCGCTTTTCGTCTCGTCTTTTTTCCAGGAAGCTAGATAATAGGCTAAATGTTGGCGCCGTTATATCAAACGCCATTTCTGCTGTATATATACGAATGAAATAAAACAAACTGCGTAGCATCCAGACTATTACAGAGCATCTATGGATGAAATGGGGGCGGCGGGGAACGCCAATTAGTATTATTGATTAGCAATATAGTGTGCGTTCAGATAGCCAATGTCAGTGATCGATCACGTTAGGTTTTAAAACAATGTCCAATCCAGCTGTAATTTGGGGGAATAGTATCCTACCGTCAGGCCATGTGATCGCCGGCAGCATTTCTTCATTAGTCATCGGATTCTGGTAGATCGATATGTCCATTGGCTAATCATAAATCCCATTATTCCAGGCTGAAATATGCGTTCGGTAACGGGATCAAAGATGGAGGGTCTTCGTTTGGAATCGAGGCTCATATGATCCGCCCACATTTTTTTACAATCGCCCTCAATGATACTGCAGTGGAGCGATGGCGCCCCTAAGCGGATCTGGCTGGTATTGCATGTTTCGAAAATCAAATATGTGGGTAGGTCATGCATCTCGATCGCGGACGTTAATAGCGTTATAAATATGGAATAAAACAATAACAACTTGCCATATACGTGGCTCTGGTCCACAACGCATGGCACCGAAACACGTATATATACGTGGCCGGTCCTTAAAGTGTTAACAATTGTGTGTATTGAGCTGTACTGTACCCATTCTGCAATCTGTTCATTAACGTTTTCAATCAATCAATTCATTCCTCAAAGGTTATAGCCACGGTGAATCAATTCACTCCTCAAAGGTTATAGCCACGGTGAATCGATTCACTACTCTGTCAAGTGTGAATGCTTCCCAAAAGCACATTTCCACCCAATCCATCTTTTCCTTTGAAAGATTAAGTACTAGTGAGTGACATTTCAACAAGCTCATTTCCAGGCTGTGCCTCAAACGTAGGCTTGTCAATTACGCATTCTCAAAACAAGAGCTGAAGCAACGGAGCATTCAATTGGGCACATTTAAAGCACTCCTCTGCTCATTTAAAGCACACCTCTGCTCATTTAAAGCACTCCTCTGCTCATTTAAAGCACACCTCTGCTCATTTAAAGCACTCCTCTGCTCATTTCAAAGTTCCTCTGCTCATTTAAAGCACACCTCTGCTCATTTAAAGCACTCCTCTGCTCATTTAAAGCACTCCTCTGCTCATTTAAAGCACTCCTCTGCTCATTTAAAGCACTCCTCTGCTCATTTAAAGCACACCTCTGCTCATTTAAAGCACTCCTCTACTCATTTAAAGCACACCTCTACTCATTTAAAGCACACCTCTGCTCATTTAAAGCACTCCTCTGCTCATTTAAAGCACTCCTCTGCTCATTTAAAGCACTCCTCTGCTCATTTAAAGCACTCCTCTGCTCATTTAAAGCACACCTCTACTCATTTAAAGCACTCTACTCATTTAAAGCACACCTCTACTCATTTAAAGCACTCCTCTGCTCATTTAAAGCACACCTCTGCTCATTTAAAGCACACCTCTGCTCATTTAAAGCACACCTCTGCTCATTTAAAGCACTCCTCTGTTCATTTAAAGCACTCCTCTGCTCATTTAAAGCACTCCTCTGCTCATTTAAAGCACACCTCTGCTCATTTAAAGCACTCCTCTGCTCATTTAAAGCACTCCTCTGCTCATTTAAAGCACTCCTCTGCTCATTTAAAGCACTCTGCTCATTTAAAGCACTCCTCTACTAATTTAAAGCACTCTGCTCATTTAAAGCACTCCTCTGCTCATTTAAAGCACTCCTCTGCTCATTTAAAGCACTCTGCTCATTTAAAGCACTCCTCTACTAATTTAAAGCACTCCTCTGCTAATTTAAAGCACACCTCTGCTCATTTAAAGCACTCCTCTGCTCATTTAAAGCACTCCTCTGCTAATTTAAAGCACTCCTCTGCACATTTAAAGCACTCCTCTGCTCATTTAAAGCACTCCTCTGCTCATTTAAAGCACACCTGTGCTCATTTAAATCACTCCTCTACTCATTTCAAGCACTCCTCTGCTCATTTCAAGCACTCCTCTGCTCATTTAAAGCACTCCTCTACTCATTTAAAGCACACCTGTGCTCATTTAAAGCACTCCTCTACTCATTTAAAGCACTCCTCTGCTCATTTAAAGCACTCCTCTGCTCATTTAAAGCACACCTGTGCTCATTTAAAGCACTCCTCTACTCATTTAAAGCACCCCTCTACTCATTTAAAGCACACCTGTGCTCATTTAAAGCACTCCTCTACTCATTTCAAGCACTCCTCTGTTCATTTAAAGCACTCCTCTGCTCATTTAAAGCACTCCTCTGCTCATTTAAAGCACTCCTCTGCTCATTTAAAGCACCCCTCTGCTCATTTAAAGCACACCTCTGCTCATTTAAAGCATTCCTCTGCTCATTTAAAGCACTCTGCTCATTTAAAGCATTCCTCTGCTCATTTAAAGCACTCCTCTGCTCATTTAAAGCACTCCTCTGCTAATTTAAAGCACTCCTCTGCACATTTAAAGCACTCCTCTGCTCATTTAAAGCACTCCTCTGCTCATTTAAAGCACACCTGTGCTCATTTAAATCACTCCTCTACTCATTTCAAGCACTCCTCTGCTCATTTCAAGCACTCCTCTGCTCATTTAAAGCACTCCTCTACTCATTTAAAGCACACCTGTGCTCATTTAAAGCACTCCTCTACTCATTTAAAGCACTCCTCTGCTCATTTAAAGCACACCTGTGCTCATTTAAAGCACTCCTCTACTCATTTAAAGCACCCCTCTACTCATTTAAAGCACACCTGTGCTCATTTAAAGCACTCCTCTACTCATTTCAAGCACTCCTCTGTTCATTTAAAGCACTCCTCTGCTCATTTAAAGCACTCCTCTGCTCATTTAAAGCACCCCTCTGCTCATTTAAAGCACACCTCTGCTCATTTAAAGCATTCCTCTGCTCATTTAAAGCACTCTGCTCATTTAAAGCATTCCTCTGCTCATTTAAAGCACTCTGCTCATTTAAATCACACCTCTACTCATTTAAAGCACTCCTCTGCTCATTTAAAGCACTCCTCTGCTCATTTAAAGCACTCCTCTGCACATTTAAAGCACTCCTCTGCACATTTAAAGCACACCTCTGCTCATTTAAAGCACTCCTCTGCTCATTTAAAGCACATCTGTGCTCATTTAAAGCACTCCTCTGCTCATTTCAAGCACTCCTCTGCTCATTTAAAGCACTCCTCTACTCATTTCAAGCACTCCTCTGCTCATTTAAAGCACTCCTCTACTCATTTCAAGCACTCCTCTGCTCATTTAAAGCACACCTCTGCTCATTTAAAGCACACCTCTGCTCATTTAAAGCACTCCTCTGCTCATTTAAAGCACTCCTCTGCTCATTTAAAGCACTCCTCTACTCATTTAAAGCACTCCTCTGCTCATTTAAAGCACTCCTCTGCTCATTTAAAGCACTCATCTACTCATTTAAAGCACACCTCTGCTCATTTAAAGCACACCTCTACTCATTTAAAGCACTCCTCTGCTCATTTAAAGCACACCTGTGCTCATTTAAAGCACTCCTCTGCTCATTTAAAGCACACCTCTGCTCATTTAAAGCACTCCTCTGCTCATTTAAAGCACTCCTCTGCTCATTTAAAGCACACCTCTACTAATTTAAAAGTTCCTCTGCTCATGTTGTGAATGTGCAGAACCCTTCCTCACACTGCATGGCAGAACAAGTGGTTACGACAGAGAGTGATTCATATACAGTATGGATGGAACTTAACAGCATATCTTAGTCTAACTCCCTTACTTCTAGTCTCTTATACATTATTAGCTGCTTCCTCATATCTTAGAATAGTAGTACTTTATTGATCCCGGGGGAAATTCAGCAAAAAAAAAAAAAAAAAAGCGTAAATGTTTATTGTGAGCAGTCAAAAATCACAAATAAGAATAAGAATACAGTCAGGGATATACATTCTAAAATATGTATATACATTGTAAAATATAGAGTTATTCTCCACTCCTCATCCCATTATTTTTTTCTTTCAATTATCTTTTAATACATTTGTATTGTTCTTCAAAGTACATGTATCCTCATCCCATTCTGATATAACTCGATGATTCCTCATGGCTCTGAGAGGGTGTGAAAGCCTCTCTCAACGGCCCCTGCATTTCCTCTCCAGTAATTTCCACACAACCCAAAACCTGCATCTACAGCTTCCTCAGTTCTCTCCGATTACCTTTCCGCTTCAGCAGCAGTTAATTACCATAGACAGAAATGCTAAAACGTCATTGAATCCTTACGAAAACAATCTTCACCAAGCTTCCTGCCCGACTTATTCTCCCTTAGTTAGTCTTACATATTATCGGCTTCCTCATATCTTAGGCCATGGTTAGACTAGGTATTTTTGTTTTTGTTTTGTTGCTGAATGAATACGTTTGCTGTCCCTGTTAACACTTTGGTCGCCAGGCTTATATTCTTAATATACCATCCTCCGCCAGCTCTATTTGTCTATGGGGATGTTTACCTTCTTTGCAGGGCTATAACTTTTTTTAATTGTATTGCTAAATTGACATTACTATGGCCCATTCAACGTCAAGTATCTATTGTTCAGGGTGTAGCAACGTTATACTTTTTCATTCACATATTCATACTAAAATACGGTCTAAAGTATAAGTATGTTTTTATCGTTTTCTGCAGCTTTCTCCAGAACGTGATTTATAGCCCCAAATGCATTATATTGATGATCAAATACAGTTTGATAGGAATCTGCGCGAGATAAAAATGTCAAATGGACGGATGGGGGGGGGGGTCGTTTATAATTCCGTGGCCAACGTTAGATGATTCATCTAGTGTGGGTGATATGATCATTAGAGCAGTTAGTATCGAACACGTTAAAAAATAACGCTGAATCTTACCGTAGCTTCCTCATAGCGTTGGGTGATGAGCGTGGAACAGAAATATTCCTATTATGGGATGTAGAAATATGCGATCCATTTCCAGGTTGTATAATAGTATATATGTCCAAATCATGTTGTTTATCGAGTTATTGGTAACGGATTGCTATCCGTTGTGTCTAGCTCGAGTCCTGGGACTATTACCGAGTGATCGGACCGAATTGGAATGAGCACCAGCTTCCATTTCCTGTTTCCGCTCTGGGCGATCCGCCGATCAGCCACCAGATGGCGCTCTTGAACCGTTGGAGAGTTGAGAGGGGATCAACAGTAGATCTCAAGTCTCCGGGGGAGAAATATGATTTCGATCACAGATTTTTGAAATATTGATATCAAAGACGTGGTACGGCGTCTTTGGCAGAATGAGCATGGCGGGGTTAAGACGTGCTACGGCGTTTTTGGCGACCATAGTGTTAAATAGAAATGCCGTTTTGGCAGGAAAACGCGTTGCCCTACTGACAACACTGAAATTGTGTTTCCGTTTTGGAAAAACGCCAAAACTCGCCGACAACGTGTCGTGTAATCTGCGCGGAGCCGTTTTGCCCAATGCCCATGCGCAGTAGAGACCATGGCCAAATCCTCCGCCTCCCAACATGCATGTCAACAAACCAGCAGCCACGCAAGAGTCGATTGCATGAGCAGCTCAGAGCTCCTCTTTCAACATAACAAGCATTAAACAAAATGGCCCAGTCATCTATTCACTTTTGTTTAATACATGAGGCGTTGTCTCTAATGTTATCTAGCTACTGATAGCTCCTTATATCATCAGTTTTGTGCTGGCTGGCTAACGTGAGCTAACGTTAGCTACCTACCGTAGCTACCAGACCCTGTTAGCTCAGAGCTCCTCTTTCAACATAACAAGCACCAAAATGGCCCAGTCATCTATTCACTTTTGTTTAATACATGAGGCGTTGTCTCTAATGTTATCTAGCTACTGATAGCTCCCGATATCATCAGTTTGGTGCTGGCTGGCTAACTAACGTGAGCTAACGTTAGCTGCTAGCCACAATGCTTTACTGTTATATTGGCATATTCCATTCACGTTAGCATGTAAGCTAACAAAATCGGCGCCGATGAGACTAAACTCCGCTTTTGGTGTTCAATTGTGTTGATGTTAGTTTTGTTTCATCAACAAATGAGAGGCAGAACACACAGTGAATGTATCCGTTTTGTTTATTGCACGTTCTTTGCTGAAAAATAAGTGCTACAGTGGCTAAATAGCTCAAGGAGGCATTTAAAGATGGCGGCTTGTGTATTTCTTTTGCAGGAAGTGTATTGGCACATTCAAGTTCTGATTGGTTGAAAATTGCCTTCATGTTCGCCACCTACTGCCACCTACTGCTTTGGCATTGTACTACATCACTGTGCTCAGGAGGCAAACGAAAGTGCTCAGGAGGCAAAACGAAAATCTAACTCGGCTGCCACTACGTTGCAACCTGGAAAAGCGAAACTCATCCTGAAAACGAAACGAAAACACCCTAGGTGTAACTGACGCCTTAGTCTAACTCTCTTACTTCTAGTCTCTTATACATAATTATCTGCTTCCTGCCTAACCTATTCTCCCTCAGTTCTAGTCTCTTATACATATTAGCTGCTTCCTCATATCTTATTCTAACTCTCTTACTTCTAGTCTTATCATAACTATTAGCTGCTTCCTCATATCTTAGTCTAACTCTCTTACTTCTAGTCTCTGTCGGCAGAACGCTTACATTGTTTGAAACATTTGTTTTGTCAGTACATCACGTTAAATCAAGCAATTACTTTCCAACACAGGCCACCATTGAGCGTTCACACCGTTGTGAAAGTTAGGTTTGATCTGTTTTCAGACCTATTTCCCCAGTCAGCTGCAGGATATCTCCTCATTTCCCTACCTGGACATTTAATATTATATTACACTTGTGAATCTCCTAATCACTCCGGAAGAGGTAGTGATTATTTCTGGGTCTTCAGTGTGATTTATATCTGTGTGTTTTGTCTTAAAGTAGTAGTTTCTGAACAAACACCATCTAATCCCTGTTTATTCCCCAATCAACATGTTCATCAATCAACATGAACTTTATTAGTTACAGTTCCAGCAGTGGTTCCCACAGGATTTTGTGAGACTGTGGTGGGTGAACCTCGGCCCCCCCCCCCCCCCCCCCCTTTTTTATAATTTTTTTTTAAGTTAAATGCATCAATCTGGTGCACTTTGAGAGCAAAATAAAGAGGCTAGATCTATGACGAACTTTGTGCTCAAAACACAAAATCGACTAGAGCATACATTTGAGCCATCAAAGAAATGAAGCAAAAGTGGTTACCGGTGTTGAACTGGTTTATTTTTTTAGAAAATAAAGAAATATACTGGATTACTATTACGACTACTACCACTGCCAATACTACTGATACATCCCTATTGGCAAACTTTATATTTAAAAAAATATTAATAAATTTTTTTGGTTCATTATAAAACTGTGGCGGGACCAATTAGACTGTGGCGGCCCGCCATAGTCTTCTAGGTAATTAATGGGAAACACTGTCCAGGGTTCCCACAGATATTGCTAAATGAAATTCAAGGACTTTCAAGTACTTTCTAAGCACTATTTTCCATTTTAAAATGGCATTTAAAAGGATACAATTAACTTTTAAATGCTGTTTTTTATTTAAAAGACAATCGGATCCAATATTTATGGCTTAAAACCAATTTCCGACAATTAGATACACTTTAGATTAAAAAAAAATATATTTCTTGACTCAGAACTATTTTATCATGGATGAACAAAACTTTCTATGTGAATTTTTATTTCTATGTTGATTTGAATTTCAATGACTTTTTAAGCACCTTGGCTAAAAAAATTATTGACAAAAAAGCAAGCACTTAAGCTCTTCAAGGACCTTGTGAAAACCCTGCAGTTCATACTTGATGCATCAGCCCATTGTCTTCATATGTTGGATAATTATCATGGTGCTTTAAGGTGTGTTACAAACTGGGTTCCGTTCACATTTGAACCAATACCGGTACCAGTTCCTGGTACCTTTTTTTGGTACTTAACTCTCTCTGTAATAACAAAATATTGAATTGCAGTTGTAAAAACAAGTCTAGACTTTGTTATTTATTTTGAACATTTAGTTATTTATTGTTGTAACACACACAAAAGAATTCGCATGATCATGTATTGTGTTTATAAATGTTTAAATATCAACATTATCTGGCCATCCTCTGTAAATATGATCAAACTCCTCTGACCTGCAAAATGTACTTAAACTCCAGGATCTAGTCACTTTCATTTAATTTTTATTTAAATTCGGCTATAGAAACATACTCTATTGACGTTTGTAATAGTTTGAGTGTGTGAATGACATACTTTGGAGTGATCCGTTTTTTAATGTGCGATTACGTTTAATCTACTGCAGTGGTCACCAACCTTTTTAAGCCCAAGATCACTTTTTTTTTTTTTTTTTTGTGAAGGCAAGATCTACCTATTGAAGCGTTGAGAGAAAAAGACAGCCAAGATTGTACTTTAAACTAAATTACTTTTATTTGCCTGTATTCTAATTACATGCAATGCTTTGGTCCAACATTAAAACGTCAAAGTAGAACTGTAATATGTATTTTCTCAGTCAGTGCTAAGTGCAGTCATCTTATGCAGCATCACTTTTCACATCAAAACAAAAGTAGAACTGTAATGTGGACTTTCTCATATTATTAACATTGCCAAACATATTTACAATTAGCATTTTATAAAGTAGAACTGCAATATGTACTTTCTTAGGCTACGTTTAGATGGAGAGAGTCTGAACAGAAACCGCAAAAGTCGTCTTGCGGTCTCACTTTTAATTTTGCGTTTAGACTAGCGTTTTGGGATGGAATTCTCCGTGCAGACGAGGCTGTTAACGACTCGAGATGACTGAGCCCCGCTGTCACACGATTGGCGCATATGTCACATGACGTGCTGTGAAGACCCGCCCTACTCTGCCTCTGATTCGCAGACTGTGGGTGGGGAATGTGATTGGACCAAAGCAGAGTCACTCACAGACAGTGGGTCCAGTCACGCCGCGGGACAGATTCTTGTGTATTTAAAAGTACTGCCAATGTAGCCTTCAGGTGATCGCCATGGATAGAATCAGACATGCTTTGTTTACGCTTCTAGGCTACTGGCGCATGCCTGTGATGTAAGCAGTACGCGCGACGAGAGCCTTGACAACCCTTTCGTCATCGTTTTATGCGGTTTGACAGTTTAGATCATAGGTGTCAAACTCACGGCCCGCGGGCCAAATCCGGCCCGCCACGTCATTTGATGTGGCCCCCCAAGAGCTCAGGTTAAAAAAAAAATTTTTTTTTTTTTTTTTTTTTACATTAATATTGGGTTAAAAAATAGCAGTGTTAAAATAATTGTGGGTTAATGCGTTAATAAAGCTTTAACTTTGACAGCCTTAGTTATTACACATTCTTACACATACATGTATGTTGAACATCTGAGGTAACAAAGGAAAAAAGCCAAAAGCACTTACTCCTCAGACATTCTTTGACAATTTTACAGCCCAAAATACAAAAAATATCCAGGCGGAATAGGTAACAAAGGGTTGAAGAAATATTGTCTGAACTGTCAGATGCAAACTGGCTGTGTGACATAACCGAGCATCTCGCTCAATTGAATAAGAAGCTGTAGGGACGCAAACAAGTCCCACCCAAAACTTGACCAATATAGTTGTGAACTGAGACAACCCTTATTTTGTTATTTTTGAGTACAGTTACAGTTGTGTGTTCATGCAGACACATAATAGCAATTTCATTACGAATTGAAAATGGGGGACCCTGAAAGTCTTTCTCTGGTCTGCATCCCCTTAACAATTGTGTGTATTGAGCTGTACTGTACTGTACCCATTCTGCAATCTGTTAATTAAAGTTAATTAAACTATCTTCCATTAGTTGGATGTATGGCCTCTGCAAGGTTGTGTGCAGCCATTTGTTTTTGTAACATCTGCTACATCTGTCCCACGTGTTCTTTGCAGCTCACAGTTGTTAGTTCTGCCCCTCTTGACTGTGACAAAAAGGTTTTGAACAAACTTAATATCATAGCTTGTATTTGATGATATTCTTCTTTGTTATTTACTTGAATGGTTTGATCATTGATTGGTGGAGTAATATGGGGTTCTGATAAACTAAAATTATTTGTTAAAATAACATAAACTAACATATATTTTTACATTTATGCAAATTAATATGCAATATGTATAACTTGAATAAGTAATAAATACAGAAACACCATGTTTAACAATATGTAAATGTATAGCTACATTTATTTTACATTACGGTCTTTGGCCCTTTGAGGGCAACCATAATGCTGATGTGGCCCTCTGTGAAAATGAGTTTGACACCCCTGGTTTAGATGATAGCGCAAAGGTTTATCGTTTCTAGGAATTCCACCCTGGAAGGTAGTCTCACTTTTTTGCGGTTTCACCCCGTAAAAACGCTGTTTCCGTATAAACTAAAGGCACATCCGAAAAAATATTTTTGCGGATTCACCTGCTAGCGTTTCCGTCTAAACAGGGCCTTAGTCAGTGCTAAGTGCAGTCATCTTATGCAGCATCACTTTTCACATCAAAACAAAAGTAGAACTGTAATGTGGACTCTCATATTATTAACATCGACAAACATATTTACAATTAGCATTTCATAAAGTAGAACTGTAATGTGTACTTTCTCAGTCAGTGCTAAGTGCAGTCATCTTATGCAGCATCACTTTTCACATCAAAACAAAAGTAGAACTGTAATGTGGACTCTCATATTATTAACATTATAAAATGCTAATTGTAAATTATGTTTGTCAAAGTAGAACTGCAATATGTACTTTCTCAGTCAGTGATAAGTGCAGTCATCTTATGCAGCATCACTTTTCACATCAAAACAAAAGTAGAACTGTAATGTGGACTCTCAGGGAAAGATCTAAAAATAATAATAATAATAATAAAAAATAAATAAATTCAGGGAAAGATCTACAGGGAAATTCTCAAAGATCGACCGGTTGGTGACCACTGATCTACTGTATGAAACGGCTGTACTGCTGCCCTGCTTGGCCAGGTTGCTATTGAAACTTGAGGTCTAATCTGGGTAAATAAAGGTTAAAGAAAATAAATACAGTATATTCTTGATTACATTTTTAGCAAACAGATAATAACATTTCTTTGTTCTAACAAAAACCTTGTACCTTATCAAACAGATAAAGAAAATTATACATTGACATTTTCTGTTTATTGAAACTCTTACACCATCATCTGCATTTCCTGTGTTGAAATGGTTATGTTGTTATTTTAACACTTTAATCGCCAAGGACGCCTTAACTCGTCATTCCCCGCCATGCTAATTCTGCTAATTCTGCCAATGACGCCGTAACACGTCATTGAGATCAATATTTCAAAAATCTGTGATCGCAATCATATTTCTCCCGTGGAGACTTGAGATCTACTGTTGATCCCCTCTCAACTCTCTAACGGTGGCCGATCGGCGGATCGCCCAAACCGGAAACGGAAACTGGTGCTCATCCAAATTCGGTCCGACCACTCGCTATAGGTCCCGGGACTCGAGCTCGACACAATGGATAGTGATCCGTTACCAATAACTCGATAAACAACATGATTTGGACATATATACTATTATACAACCTGGAGATGGATCGTATATTTCAACATCCCATAATAGGATTTTATTTTTATTTTTTTATCCACTTTTTCTCCCATTTTCTATATTTTCTCCCATCCCAATTTCGTATCATCCAATTCAACCCTCCCCTGTCACGAACGCTGTTTCTTGCCTCCCACAAGCCGGCTGCAATGTGGACTAAGTCATACATAGCACAAGTCCCCTCCGGTACTTGAGGTAACAGCAGTCGCATCTTTTCACCTGCGCAGCTCGATCTCTCAGTGGCGAGGAGTAACGCGTGGGAGGCTCACGCTGCCCTCGACACTTCCTGATTCTACTACGCAGGCGCACCAACCGACCTGTAGGAGTCGCTGTCCACAACGCCCGATCCCCACCCATCAGTTTCCCACCCCCTAATACGGCCAATGTGTATTAGTATGAACGACCAGCTAAACTGAAAGCAATGTGGAGCGCTGGGCTCGAACAGGCAAGCCCAGCGTCTCCGTCATTCGTGGCGAGCGCCTTGCCCACCACGCCACGTAGCCGCCCCCCATAATAGGAATCTTTTTGCTCCACGCTCATCGCCCAACGGCCCGAGGAGACTGGGGTAAGTTTCAGCGTTTATTTTTACCGTGTTCGATACAAACTGCTATAATGATCATATCACCCACACTACATGAATCATCTAACGTTGGCCACGGAATTATAAACGACCCCCCCCCCATCCGGTCAACATCAGATGACAAGTAGTAACTTCTAGAAGCACGTCCATTTGAAATTTTTTATCTGGCGCCGATCGCTATCAAACTGTATTTGATCATCAATATAATGCATTTAGGGCTATAAATCACGTTCTGCAGAATGCTGCAGAAAACGATAAAAACATATTTATACTTTAGACCGTATTTTAGTATGAATATGTGAATGAAAAAGTATAACGTTCCTACATCCTGAACGATAGATAATTGACGTTGAATGGGCCATAGTAATGTCAATTTAGCAATACAATTTAAAAAGTTATAGCCCTGCAAAGAAGGGGAACTTCTCCATAGACAAATAGAGCTGGCAGAGGATGGTATAAGGATGTACATAAGCGTGGCAGAGAAAGTGTCAATGTTGATGCAAACAGTGCATATTGCTGATCATTCTATTTGTCATTAATTGTTTATTTATGGGATAGTTTTAACCGATTTATAAAACATTTAGTTATAAAAATGTGGGCAAACGATTTTGATGCGTTTTGAAAATGTTCAGCACATTTCAACAACACCACGATAACACAGAAAACCGTGATCATTTTGGGTCACTATAATCCAGAAAGAATTCTCACACCATCCCATCCCATAATATACAGCATAACAATCTCCCATTTGCGGAGCGTGGTCAGATCTCCTCATGAGACATTCCGAGGCCTACGGAAATATCTTCGTATAGGACGCGAGGAGATTCAATGAGCCCCTTACACCAGGGTGCTTTACATAAGACGTGGCGCTGGCGGCCTGTGGTGGTTCCTCTCAGCGCTCTCGGGTTCAGCCCCATGTCGTGTTTACACAAGTCGTCTTTCTTCCAGATCATACAGCAGGGAAGGTACGAGGGACAGAGGTGTGACAGCAGGGAAGGTACGAGGGACATAAGATTCGAACTTCGTCAGGGTTTTTCGAACGAACCTTCGAACCTTCGTTTTTAATAAAAAAAAAAAATTATATATATATATATATATATATATATATATATATATTTTGTTACTAAATCCTCAATTTGAATAAAGTGATTAATCTGATTAAATTAGTATTTTTTTTATTAAATCAACTTTCCAGCCCCAGACCCCCAGGAATTCGGTTTCCGGGTTCCTCTGATTGGCCGCGACCCCCGCGTGACCCGCCCCCCTATCCACCGCTCTGCTCTGCCGCTGCCGCACGCGGCAGAGCGAGCGGCCGCGGTCTCCCTCGCTTTCTCAATTTATACGCATGGAAGTATTGACTGAATGAATGAATGAATGAATGAAAACTTTATTTAACAGATTGCAGAATGGGTACAATACAGTATGGCTCAATACACACAATTGTTAAGGGGACGCAGACCTGAGAAAGACGTTTGTCTTGTTTACATCAGGGTCCCCCATTTTCAATTCATATAGAACGACTACGCCGTAACAATATAATAATATATATATATATATATATATTTTTTTTTAAACAAATTTAGCTTTTGTTGCTGGTTGATTCTCCTCAGCTTCTCTCTGGTACTATAAGAGAAGATAAATATAACACTTTTAAAACCCTTTGTTTATCTTTAGATCACACATTTAAAAATAACTGTTCATCTCACTTCAATCATTTATATTGCAGATGCAGAACATGGTATTTTCTCAAGCAGACAGATGTAAACACTATAATCTGTGTTGCATGTACCTGACAAACTGAACTGTTTGTATTACAGTTAGTAACAGTTTCGATTTTTATTTAAAGATAACGAGAGAGAGAGAGAGAGAGAGAGAGAGAGAGAGAGAGAGAGAGAGAGAGAGAGAGAGAGAGAGAGAGAGAGAGAGAGAGAGAGAGAGAGAGAGAGAGAGAGAGAGAGACTATGCTCGGAGCATTTTAGTAACGTTACATTTTCAACAAGATTGCTGCTATTTAAACACTTCATGGAAACGGGGTAACGTTAACCTTATGTCGACTGTAGTATTGTATGACCTCGACATAACGTTTAAACGTTATCCATGCAGTAATTATAAATGTGGCCAGCTAAGCTAAGCTAATGGAGCTAACGGCTAGCAGTAGCTAACGTTAGCTGGTAGCTGTAACGTTACTAACAACGAATCAGCTGTTGATATTATGCGCCATCAGTAGACAACGTATCATGTATTAAACTAGAGTTAATGGTTTAATGCTTCAGTCACAGTGACGTTGAAAGAGCAGCTGTCACGAACCTCTTTCATTTCTTTATGGAGATCCACGTTGGCACTGCTCTGTAACACCGCTTGCAAATAGCATTGGGGCATCTTTATCTTGTCCTTCGTTGTTTACTTCAAACCCGAAGTACCTCCAAACAGCACTTCTGCTGTTTTCTTTATCCACAAGCACAAGTTGCGGAGGCTCTGCATTTGCCATCTTCAGCTAAAATGTTTGTTTACAAACTGAAGACGGCTCTGTGAGGGGGAGGGCTGGACTCGGAGGAGGCGGAGGGGCAAGCGTGCTCTGAACAGCGTGTCAACAACTTGCGGTAGAACACTCGCCAGCTGGTACCGATACTGCAGAAAGTATCGGTATTTCGGGAAATGAGTATCGAAACCATTTTAAATATTCAGTATCGATATGTATCGATACTTCGATATTTTTGACAACACTATGACAAACAAATAAAATATCGCATCGCCGGCTGTCTCTGGCTTGCTCCAGCGGACACCAGAGCTCAGCCCACAGCGAGAATGTGCTGCCGCGAGCGGCATCGCTGAGCTCTGGCTCTGACTACATGCAGTCACTGAGTGTTGTTGTAGCCAGCGGGTAAATCGCGATTTTTTTATTTGTTTGTCATGACAAACCAATTACATAATCAAACATATGTGTAAAGGCACAACATATTCCAGTTAACGGTATATTTTTTTAATGATTTGTTACGGCGTAGTCGTTCTATATGAATTGAAAATGGGGGACCCTGATGTAAACAAGACAAACGTCTTTCTCAGGTCTGCATCCCCTTAACAATTGTGTGTATTGAGCCGTACTGTATTGTACCCATTCTGCAATCTGGTAAATAAAGTTTTCATTCATTCATTCAGTCAATACTTCCATGCGTATAAATTGAGGAAGCGAGTGAGTCCGCGGCAGCGGCAGAGCGGTGGATAGGGGGCCGGGTCACGTGGGGGTCGCGGCCAATCAGAGGAACCCGGAAACCGAATTCCGTTGCGGAAAGGATACACGCACCCAGGCCAGGGAGAAGGCCCACCCCAACTAAATCAACTTTCTTTAATGAATATAACTCATCAGTTTCTTTTAATACTATAATATTAGTGTAGCCTAATCTGTATCTGGAACTGTGAAGAAAAACCCCATTGGTTTAAACAGAATTAATAGAAATTTCTTCTCTAATTTTTATTTTTTATTTTAATTTTTGTATTACAAATAAAAAATTTGAATGTTAACATAACAAACCAAGGTTCGAACATTCAAACGTTTGGGCTCATCCCTAAGGGACAGAGGTGTGACAGCAGGGCTGAAGGTACGAGGGACAGAGGTGTGACAGTGTGGCTGAAGGTACGAGGGACAGAGGTGTGACAGTGTGGCTGAAGGTACGAGGGACAGAGGTGTGACAGCAGGGCTGAAGGTACGAGGGACAGAGGTGTGACAGCAGGGCTGAAGGTACGAGGGACAGAGGTGTGACAGTGTGGCTGAAGGTACGAGGGACAGAGGTGTGACAGTGTGGCTGAAGGTACGAGGGACAGAGGTGTGACAGTGTGGCTGAAGGTACGAGGGACAGAGGTGTGACAGCAGGGCTGAAGGTACGAGGGACAGAGGTGTGACAGCAGGGCTGAAGGTACGAGGGACAGAGGTGTGACAGCAGGGCTGAAGGTACGAGGGACAGAGGTGTGACAGCAGGGCTGAAGGTACGAGGGACAGAGGTGTGACAGTGTGGCTGAAGGTACGAGGGACAGAGGCGTGACAGTGTGGCTGAAGGTACGAGGGACAGAGGTGTGACAGCAGGGCTGAAGGTACGAGGGACAGAGGTGTGACAGTGTGGCTGAAGGTACGAGGGACAGAGGTGTGACAGTGTGGCTGAAGGTACGAGGGACAGAGGTGTGACAGCAGGGCTGAAGGTACGAGGGACAGAGGTGTGACAGCAGGGCTGAAGGTACGAGGGACAGAGGTGTGACAGCAGGGCTGAAGGTACGAGGGACAGAGGTGTGACAGCAGGGCTGAAGGTACGAGGGACAGAGGTGTGACAGTGTGGCTGAAGGTACGAGGGACAGAGGTGTGACAGTGTGGCTGAAGGTACGAGGGACAGAGGTGTGACAGTGTGGCTGAAGGTACGAGGGACAGAGGTGTGACAGCAGGGCTGAAGGTACGAGGGACAGAGGTGTGACAGCAGGGCTGAAGGTACGAGGGACAGAGGTGTGACAGCAGGGCTGAAGGTACGAGGGACAGAGGTGTGACAGTGTGGCTGAAGGTACGAGGGACAGAGGCGTGACAGTGTGGCTGAAGGTACGAGGGACAGAGGCGTGACAGTGTGGCTGAAGGTACGAGGGACAGAGGCGTGACAGTGTGGCTGAAGGTACGAGGGACAGAGGCGTGACAGTGTGGCTGAAGGTACGAGGGACAGAGGTGTGACAGTGTGGCTGAAGGTACGAGGGACAGAGGTGTGACAGCAGGGCTGAAGGTACGAGGGACAGAGGTGTGACAGTGTGGCTGAAGGTACGAGGGACAGAGGTGTGACAGCAGGGCTGAAGGTACGAGGGACAGAGGTGTGACAGCAGGGCTGAAGGTACGAGGGACAGAGGTGTGACAGTGTGGCTGAAGGTACGAGGGACAGAGGTGTGACAGCAGGGCTGAAGGTACGAGGGACAGAGGTGTGACAGTGTGGCTGAAGGTACGAGGGACAGAGGTGTGACAGTGTGGCTGAAGGTACGAGGGACAGAGGTGTGACAGCAGGGCTGAAGGTACGAGGGACAGAGGTGTGACAGTGTGGCTGAAGGTACGAGGGACAGAGGTGTGACAGTGTGGCTGAAGGTACGAGGGACAGAGGCGTGACAGTGTGGCTGAAGGTACGAGGGACAGAGGTGTGACAGCAGGGCTGAAGGTACGAGGGACAGAGGTGTGACAGCAGGGCTGAAGGTACGAGGGACAGAGGTGTGACAGCAGGGCTGAAGGTACGAGGGACAGAGGTGTGACAGTGTGGCTGAAGGTACGAGGGACAGAGGTGTGACAGCAGGGCTGAAGGTACGAGGGACAGAGGTGTGACAGTGTGGCTGAAGGTACGAGGGACAGAGGTGTGACAGTGTGGCTGAAGGTACGAGGGACAGAGGTGTGACAGCAGGGCTGAAGGTACGAGGGACAGAGGTGTGACAGTGTGGCTGAAGGTACGAGGGACAGAGGTGTGACAGTGTGGCTGAAGGTACGAGGGACAGAGGCGTGACAGTGTGGCTGAAGGTACGAGGGACAGAGGTGTGACAGCAGGGCTGAAGGTACGAGGGACAGAGGCGTGACAGCGTGAGGTCACTACACAGGGTTCCTGGATATGTTTCCTTGGCGAGGGGCCCTGACCCTGACCTCTGACCCTGATAGACACTGACCCCGACAGACACTGACCCTGACTGACCCTTCTAAACCGACCCATAGACACTAGAGTTTCTAGTGTCTAGTTTCAAAGCATCCTGCTGGGTATTCCATGAGGTAAAGAGAGAAGCCAAAACATCTACCAAGTTCAGTACAGACTCTAGGCACTCTGAGTGTAAGACAATCACTGGATCAAGTTCAGTACAGACTCTAGGCACTCTAAGTGTAAGATAATCACTGGATCGTGTACGACAGGGTCCAGTGGTCCATTCCAATAAAGAAGCAATATCATTTGGACAATCTCTAATTATGGCTTTATAAAGAAACAGATTCCAATGCAACTTATGTCTCTCTCTGCCAGAGAGGACCACCAACCTTATTGTATATAGGATACAATGGCACTGAGTACCATAACTATCACCGGTGATAAATCTAATGGCTGAATGGTAAACAGAGTCTAAAGGCTTAATAGTGGAAGCTGCTGAAATCACATCTCCGTAATCCAACACAGACAGGAAAACTGCTTCAACAACTCTCTTTCTGCTAATCATGGCTCTGTTTCTATACAAAAAGCCAATTATTTGCCGCAATTCCCTGCGAGAACAGCCACATGATAAGCCTCTGTGGAAGCAAATAAAACTACAAATATTCCAGGTGGTACTAATCTGTACAATACATTTAATTACATACACTGCAGCACGCCGATATCAGAGGGGTGTAATCATCAACACATTGTGATTCATCATCACCATGCATGTGGAAATCCATATACTGTATATTCATAACGACCCCTGCATTTTCCCAAGGGGATTAATAAAGAAATCCATGTAGTGTTCAAGGTGGTATTTGTGAGGATTTTCCATACATTTGTGAGGAGGACCGTGTAGATCCAACCGCGTACTGTACAAATAACGTGGACTAAGCACATGGTGTGAAGGTCTGAAGTTGATGAGGACCATTTAGACCAGGCTGTTAAATTACATGCTTTGAGTGCAATTTTCTACTCCTCCCGATAAACTAGCATGAAATTGCTGGTATCTATGACTCCATACGATCTCTAGGTCTGGTCTGGGGATATTCACACTATGATAAATTACTATATAACTATAATATATATTAGGGCTGTCAATATTAACACACTTTTTTTCTATTCATTTGAGATTTTTAATTTTTTTTACACACAATTAATCGCATTACTTGCATTTTGACCCCAACCACTTGCCATAGCGTTGACATCCAGCCGGGGTGTCACTCTGGATCAGAGTGACTTGCAGAGCGGGAGAATATTACGTCTTATTTCATTACACAGTACAAGAGCTCTAACTCACAAACATGAGAGCTGGACACGTTACTGTGGCGTCGTGTGGGCGGCTGGTCTAATCAGCCACACCTGCCCTGGGTCAAGCTACACAGACCTGGGATCAGCCACACACCTGTCCTGGGTCAAGCTACACAGACCTGGGATCAGCCACACACCTGTCCTGGGTCAAGCTAAACAGACCTGGGATCAGCCACACACCTGTCCTGGGTCAAGCTAAACAGACCTGGGATCAGCCACACACCTGTCCTGGGTCAAGCTACACAGACCTGGGATCAGCCACACACTTGTCCTGGGTCAAGCTAAACAGACCTGGGATCAGCCACACCTGCTCTGAGTCAAGCTAAACAGACCTGGGATCAGCCACACCTGTCCTGGGTCAAGCTAAACAGACCTGGGATCAGCCACACACCTGTCCTAGGTCAAGCTACACAGACCTGGGATCAGCCACACCTGCCCTGCGTCAAGCTAAATAGACCTGGGATCAGCCACACCTGCCCTGGGTCAAGCTAAACAGACCTGGGATCAGCCACACCTGCCCTGGGTCAAGCTAAATCAGACCTGTTGCACATTGAGGTAATCAATATGCATCGAGGTCATCGTTAAGTCTGCCACACATTACATCTGCTCTGGCTTGTAACAACATCCTGCCATCCACTTCAATAAACCGCTCTGCAGTTTTCACCACCACCGCCTGTGTCCCTGTGTGTGTGTGTGTGTGTGGGGGCGCCTTTGAAGAGCACTTAGGAGGCACGTGTGGCTGTGCGGCTGAGTGTCAACTGAAGGTGCTCTTTGAACACAGAAGGGAAAGGACACGGGAGAAGGGCCGTCCAGAAATACTGGGGAGAGCAGCCACTAAAGAGCGACCATGTGCCCCTGTTGTCGCAACCAGGCATTCTGTGTTTAGGGGTCGCAAACCAAAAGGATTAATCACATTATTACACTCATCACTCTGTTATAGCTTTGGGAGGGAATTTGTCATGTTCACAAATACTGATTGAACATTATGATAAGTAGATTAGGGGAGGTCAAAGGGCATGACGCATGAATGTTGCTTAGCGACAGCATTTACAATGTTTCATGCCACCCACTGACTTCCACAAGCAGGATGCTAATGACATGCTAATGCGACAATCATTCACTTCCCCCACCCAGACTCTTCCCAGCTGAACTGGGGATTTGCACAGCTGGTCGATGCAACAGCTTTTAGCTTTACTTACCAAGTCCTGTGATGGGAAACGCAACATGCAGGTGACCCGTTTCCAACACAACACCACGGTCCTCCAGCGTCAGATTCTGCAGCACTTGGCACTATAGTGTTTCAGATTCTGCATCACTTGGCACTATAGTGTTTCAGATTCTGCATCACTTGGCACTATAGTGTTTCAGATTCTGCATCACTTGGCACTATAGTGTTTCAGATTCTGCATCACTTGGCACTATAGTGTTTCAGATTCTGCAGCACTTGGCACTATAGTGTTTCAGATTCTGCATCACTTGGCACTATAGTGTTTCAGATTCTGCATCACTTGGCACTATAGTGTTTCAGATTCTGCATCACTTGGCACTATAGTGTTTCAGATTCTGCATCACTTGGCACTATAGTGTTTCAGATTCTGCATCACTTGGCACTATAGTGTTTCAGATTCTGCAGCACTTGGCACTATAGTGTTTCAGATTCTGCATCACTTGGCACTATAGTGTTTCAGATTCTGCATCACTTGGCACTATAGTGTTTCAGATTCTGCATCACTTGGCACTATAGTGTTTCAGATTCTGCATCACTTGGCACTATAGTGTTTCAGATTCTGCATCACTTGGCACTATAGTGTTTCAGATTCTGTATCACTTGGCACTATAGTGTTTCAGATTCTGCTATCACTTGGCACTATAGTGTTTCAGATTCTGCATCACTTGGCACTATAGTGTTTCAGATTCTGCATCACTTGGCACTATAGTGTTTCAGATTCTGCATCACTTGGCACTATAGTGTTTCAGATTCTGCATCACTTGGCACTATAGTGTTTCAGATTCTGCAGCACTTGGCACTATAGTGTTTCAGATTCTGCATCACTTGGCACTATAGTGTTTCAGATTCTGCATCACTTGGCACTATAGTGTTTCAGATTCTGCATCACTTGGCACTATAGTGTTTCAGATTCTGCAGCACTTGGCACTATAGTGTTTCAGATTCTGCAGCACTTGGCACTATAGTGTTTCAGATTCTGCTATCACTTGGCACTATAGTGTTTCAGATTCTGCATCACTTGGCACTATAGTGTTTCAGATTCTGCTATCACTTGGCACTATAGTAAGGCTGAGACGATATGCCATTTGGAAGAATCGATAAATATAGATTTTTTTAAATGATTATTTAGCATGTAAAAAAAGAAGAATTTTTTTTAATACTTTTTTATTAAAGAAAAAGAAAAGTATTTAATGTGTGCGTGCGTGTGTGTGTCACGTGCACTCACTGTAGTTTTTGCAATGCTGTAGTTGGTCCATGACACACACACTATGAACTAACGTTAAATAATATATATATTTTTGTGACGGCACTTATCGATTTCACGCAGTTATCGATGAATTTGTGGTGGTCTCAGGTAATGCAGCTCAGCGGTTTCAAAAGGCTGGAGGACTATGGTTTTGTTTTGGAAACGGTTAATCTTTTGTTTGCATGTTGTGGTGTGGATTAAAACTTCTCTCATGGTTCCGTGACCCTGTTTCTGCCGTTTGCTGACCGTCTAAAGCAGGGGTCAGCAACCTTTTTGACATGGAGTGCCTGTTTGAAATATGGGTTGCCTACCCCTGGTCTAAAGCTTCCCGCTTTGTTCAGAAGCCAGCCAGAGCTCTGACCACGGCACTCCTTAAGTAAAGCTCATGGCTTTGCATCGACTACACTTCTGGCAAGTATTTCATACAACTTAATGTCTAAAAATCCAAACTATCCCTTTAAGTCACAAGCCTCAGCTTGCTTCTTTAAACTGACCGTAACCACCGGCACCATAATTTACATGAAAACAATCCACTCGTTTGAGTAATTCATTGATAAGGCAAATCAGTCCAGTCCAGGAAAACTTTGGCATCCCTTAATAAACCCCCCCACCGAATCAGTTCATTTTATACTTGAAAGGTTCTGCATAATTAGGCCTCGTTAATGAACGTGGCTCAGTGGAAATACTCAACGTGGCTTCGACTTACTTTCAGAAGTGAACTTGATGACGGAGTCCGAGCCGGCGTCTCCGACGAACACAGCGCCGTCCTTGTTCACCACGATGTCGTGTGGCATCTGGAACAGCTGGGGATGAGGGAGGGATGAGTTAGAAGCATCTGGAACAGCTGGGGATGAGGGAGGGATGAGTTAGAAGCATCTGAAACAGCTGGGGATGAGGGAGGAGTGAGTTAGAAGCATCTGGAACAGCTGGGGATGAGGGAGGAGTGAGTTAGAAGCATCTGGAACAGCTGGGGATGAAGGAGGAGTGAGTTAGAAGCATCTGAAACAGCTGGGGATGAGGGAGGAGTGAGTTAGAAGCATCTGGAACAGCTGGGGATGAGGGAGGGATGAGTTAGAAGCATCTGAAACAGCTGGAGATGAGGGAGGAGTGAGTTAGAAGCATCTGGAACAGCTGGGGATGAGGGAGGGGTGAGTTAGAAGCATCTGGAACAGCTGGGGATGAGGGAGGGGTGAGTTAGAAGCATCTGGAACAGCTGGGGATGAGGGAGGAGTGAGTTAGAAGCATCTGGAACAGCTGGGGATGAAGGAGGAGTGAGTTAGAAGCATCTGAAACAGCTGGGGATGAGGGAGGAGTGAGTTAGAAGCATCTGGAACAGCTGGGGATGAGGGAGGGATGAGTTAGAAGCATCTGAAACAGCTGGAGATGAGGGAGGAGTGAGTTAGAAGCATCTGGAACAGCTGGGGATGAGGGAGGGGTGAGTTAGAAGCATCTGGAACAGCTGGGGATGAGGGAGGGGTGAGTTAGAAGCATCTGGAACAGCTGGGGATGAGGGAGGAGTGAGTTAGAAGCATCTGGAACAGCTGGGGATGAGGGAGGGGTGAGTTAGAAGCATCTGGAACAGCTGGGGATGAGGGAGGGGTGAGTTAGAAGCATCTGGAACAGCTGGGGATGAGGGAGGAGTGAGTTAGAAGCATCTGGAACAGCTGGGGATGAGGGAGGGATGAGTTAGAAGCATCTGAAACAGCTGGGGATGAGGGAGGAGTGAGTTAGAAGCATCTGGAACAGCTGGGGATGAGGGAGGAGTGAGTTAGAAGCATCTGGAACAGCTGGGGATGAAGGAGGAGTGAGTTAGAAGCATCTGAAACAGCTGGGGATGAGGGAGGAGTGAGTTAGAAGCATCTGGAACAGCTGGGGATGAGGGAGGGATGAGTTAGAAGCATCTGAAACAGCTGGAGATGAGGGAGGAGTGAGTTAGAAGCATCTGGAACAGCTGGGGATGAGGGAGGAGTGAGTTAGAAGCATCTGGAACAGCTGGGGATGAGGGAGGAGTGAGTTAGAAGCATCTGGAACAGCTGGGGATGAAGGAGGAGTGAGTTAGAAGCATCTGAAACAGCTGGGGATGAGGGAGGAGTGAGTTAGAAGCATCTGGAACAGCTGGGGATGAGGGAGGGATGAGTTAAAAGCATCTGAAACAGCTGGAGATGAGGGAGGAGTGAGTTAGAAGCATCTGGAACAGCTGGGGATGAGGGAGGGGTGAGTTAGAAGCATCTGGAACAGCTGGGGATGAGGGAGGGGTGAGTTAGAAGCATCTGGAACAGCTGGGGATGAGGGAGGAGTGAGTTAGAAGCATCTGGAACAGCTGGGGATGAGGGAGGGGTGAGTTAGAAGCATCTGGAACAGCTGGGGATGAGGGAGGGGTGAGTTAGAAGCATCTGGAACAGCTGGGGATGAGGGAGGAGTGAGTTAGAAGCATCTGGAACAGCTGGGGATGAAGGAGGAGTGAGTTAGAAGCATCTGGAACAGCTGGGGATGAGGGAGGGGTGAGTTAGAAGCATCTGGAACAGCTGGGGATGAGGGAGGGGTGAGTTAGAAGCATCTGGAACAGCTGGGGATGAGGGAGGGGTGAGTTAGAAGCATCTGGAACAGCTGGGGATGAGGGAGGGATGAGTTAGAAGCATCTGGAACAGCTGGGGATGAGGGAGGGATGAGTTAGAAGCATCTGAAACAGCTGAAGATGAGGGAGGGGTGAGTTAGAAGCATCTGGAACAGCTGGAGATGAGGGAGGGATGAGTTAGAAGCATCTGAAACAGCTGAAGATGAGGGAGGGATGAGTTAGAAGCATCTGAAACAGCTGAGATGAGGGAGGGGTGAGTTAGAAGCATCTGAAACAGCTGGGGATGAGGGAGGGATGAGTTAGAAGCATCTGGAACAGCTGGGGATGAGGGAGGAGTGAGTTAGAAGCATCTGGAACAGCTGGGGATGAGGGAGGGATGAGTTAGAAGCATCTGGAACAGCTGGGGATGAGGGAGGGATGAGTTAGAAGCATCTGGAACAGCTGGGGATGAGGGAGGGATGAGTTAGAAGCATCTGGAACAGCTGGGGATGAGGGAGGGGTGAGTTAGAAGCATCTGGAACAGCTGGGGATGAGGGAGGGGTGAGTTAGAAGCATCTGGAACAGCTGGGGATGAGGGAGGAGTGAGTTAGAAGCATCTGGAACAGCTGGGGATGAGGGAGGGATGAGTTAGAAGCATCTGGAACAGCTGGGGATGAGGGAGGAGTGAGTTAGAAGCATCTGGAACAGCTGGGGATGAGGGAGGGGTGAGTTAGAAGCATCTGGAACAGCTGGGGATGAGGGAGGAGTGAGTTAGAAGCATCTGGAACAGCTGGGGATGAGGGAGGGATGAGTTAGAAGCATCTGGAACAGCTGGGGATGAGGGAGGGAGTGAGTTAGAAGCATCTGGAACAGCTGGGGATGAGGGAGGAGTGAGTTAGAAGCATCTGGAACAGCTGGGGATGAGGGAGGAGTGAGTTAGAAGCATCTGGAACAGCTGGGGATGAGGGAGGAGTGAGTTAGAAGCATCTGGAACAGCTGGGATGAGGGAGGAGTGAGTTAGAAGCATCTGGAACAGCTGGGGATGAGGGAGGGATGAGTTAGAAGCATCTGGAACAGCTGGGATGAGGGAGGAGTGAGTTAGAAGCATCTGGAACAGCTGGAGATGAGGGAGGAGTGAGTTAGAAGCATCTGGAACAGCTGGGGATGAGGGAGGAGTGAGTTAGAAGCATCTGGAACAGCTGGAGATGAGGGAGGAGTGAGTTAGAAGCATCTGGAACAGCTGGGATGAGGGAGGAGTGAGTTAGAAGCATCTGGAACAGCTGGGGATGAGGGAGGGATGAGTTAGAAGCATCTGGAACAGCTGGAGATGAGGGAGGAGTGAGTTAGAAGCATCTGGAACAGCTGGGGATGAGGGAGGGATGAGTTAGAAGCATCTGAACAGCTGGAGATGAGGGAGGGGTGAGTTAGAAGCATCTGGAACAGCTGGAGATGAGGGAGGAGTGAGTTAGAAGCATCTGAACAGCTGGGGATGAGGGAGGGATGAGTTAGAAGCATCTGAACAGCTGGAGATGAGGGAGGAGTGAGTTAGAAGCATCTGGAACAGCTGGGGATGAGGGAGGGATGAGTTAGAAGCATCTGGAACAGCTGGGGATGAGGGAGGGGATGAGTTAGAAGCATCTGAAACAGCTGGAGATGAGGGAGGGATGAGTTAGAAGCATCTGAAACAGCTGGAGATGAGGGAGGGATGAGTTAGAAGCATC
>NC_140176.1:96317037-96351640 GCF_963971535.1 Notolepis coatsorum | reverse complement strand
CTGAGCTCCTGTAGGGGCTGCTGTACCAATGGGAGACTCGGTTGATTAAATATGATTTCAGATAGCTAATAAAACAATAAAACGATATTTCTGTGTGTGTACGTGCGTCTCACCTGTTTATCGGGGCTGAAGGCATCAACGATCTCCTTGGTGGAATAATTGATCACAAAGCCTCTGAGAGGAGCAGAGCGTCCATATGGAGGCTCCCCGTTCACGGCGTAGAGCAGACCACCTGCACACACACACACACACACACACACACACACACACACACACACGCACGCACACACACACACAGAGAGACACACACACAGAGACACACACGTACACACACACACAGAGACACACGTAAACACACACAGAGACACACACGTACACACAGACACACACATACACACACACACACACACGCACACACACACAGAGACACACACACACAGAGACACACATGTACACACACACACACACAGACACACGCACACACACACACGTACACACACACACACACACACACAGAGAGACACACACACACAGAGACACACACGTACACACACAGAGACACACGTACACACACACAGAGACACACACGTACACACACACACACACAGAGACACACACACACACACACACACGTACACAGACACACACACACACACGTACACACACACACACACACACACACACAGAGACACACACACACATTTGCATAACACATACGGCATAAATATTGATATCCCCTTTGAAGCGCTCTCTCCACACGGCAGCGACGTGACATGAAAGCATCACAGAGGCTTCAGAGGGGCCTCCGACGTAATTAGCTCAAAGAACAGCTCACTGTGTGGCGCTCTGGAACCTGGATTGAATAATTAGGTCATCGGTGTTAAGATCTCCTAAACATTTTTCAATACATGAAAGAAAATATGATTTGAGAGATATTTGTAAATTTACTGTTCAAAAAGCTAAGAAAGGGATTAAAAGGAGGTGTATTTCTATTGTTGGGGGTTAACTTGTGGAACAATGCTGATATACATTTAAGAATGAGTCATTCACTTTTGGTTTTTAAGAAAATGGTTTGTATAGCTATTTTTGAAGATTACAAACATTAGAATACTGTTTGAGTCTTAATTTTGTTAAGAATATAGGACAGGCATATATAAGAATTATGCTTCAGTCTGTACCTTTTCAGTCACTGCCTGAATCAAAGCATGTTAAATGATTGTGTATATTGTATTGTGTGATGACTACTAAACTAAACTAAAGGATCTCACAGTCTCGTTCACAGTCTGACATCATCTGTCGTACAATGAATCGGATCGATGGGTGATCTTTTCGACAATACCGTAATACTGAGAGGAAGCTGAATGTTCAAATCAGGGTTCCCACAGACATTCAAGGACTTTCAAGTACTTTCCTAAGCACTCTTTTTCATTTTAAAAGGGCATTTAAATGGATATAATTCACTTTTAAATGCTGTTTTTTATAGAAAAATTATCGGATCCAATATTTATGGCTTAAAACCAATTTCCGACAATTTACACTTTTTACTTTATTTACACTTTAAATAATTTTTTTTTTCTTGATTCAGAATAATTTTATCATGAACAGGGCTCGAAATTAACATTTTTACATGTTAGCACTGGTGCTACCAACTTCAAAAAGTTGGGAGCACCAGCAAAAATTTAGGAGCACCCACCAAAATGTAAGGAGCACCAACAATATATATGTAATATATTTGTTTTATTGATAAAAAAAACGATAATATAACAGTACTGTAATGCAGTAAAACAGTGAAAGTAGCCTTAAACTATAGTATAGTGTAGTCCTAGTAGTGTAGCCTATAGTGTAACTAGACATGTGCAGGTATGACATTTTGAGGGTACGATAACCTTGGGCAAAAATACCAGTTTCACTGTATTCACTACATACAAAAATCCCCCATTGAACAAAACGTATTACAGTGCACAATAAGCTTTTCTGTAAGTGTTATTTATGAATGTGTGAAGACTGTCTGTATTACACACAGAGGGAACTGTCTGACCACTTTAAAACTAAGTACAGAATATAAAATACTTCCAAATAAACTTTCATGATTATGAATATGTAGGCTACATGTCAAAAGGGCATTTTGCTAATGTAATCTAATGTAATGTTATAATATAGCCTAGTATTATTCTTACTATATTAAACTTTGGATTCATATTTTGTGGTGGCTCAACATAATTCACACACGGAACTATGTGTTGGGGATCAGGGTTCCACACGGACCATATTGTTTGTTGCATTGCTGTCGGCAAACAAGCTCAGTGTCAACAGAGTGTTGATGTTGAGTTGATGTTAGCTGCTAGCTGGCTACCCAAATCCACAACAGCCAGGCAGATTTGGTAGCTAGCTAACGTTAGCCACAGCTGCAAAACGAATTTAAATTATGTTATGAGCTATCAGTAGCTAGCCAGCTAGATAACGTTAGACAAGTGAATAGTTTACTGGGCCATTGTTTAATGCTTCATTGGTGTTAAAAGAGGACCTGCACGCTTGCTATCTTCGGTGCGAATGTGAGGGGGAGGGCACTGCGAGCAGCGTGTGTGTGCGTCAAGCTCACGTTTGATTGGTTAGAATGGTCACTGTCAACTCACTGGCACATACTGAGTGACAAACTAGCGAATGTACAGAGAAAGGGACGAGGGGAGGAGGAGGAGGTCGCACCAGAACAATTATTTGCACTCGCACGAATGCTCCCAATTATATTTTGAGGTTGCACAGATACAATTTCGGTTGCATATGCGCCCAAATCGGTCGCAATCTCGAGCCCTGATGAATGAACAAAACTTCAATGTGAATGGTTGATTTAAATTTCAAGGACCTTTTAAGCACCTTGTTAAAAATGGGCTGTTTTCAAGGAATTCCAGGCCTTGACTTTTTTTTTTGTGTCAGAAATCAAGCGCTTTAAGCACTTCAAGGACCTTGTGCGAACCCCGTCAAATACGTGAATGAATCCAAAAGAAACGCGGCCCCGACTGACCGTGAGCCGGGGTGTAGGAGATGGCGAAGACCTCCCCGCCGAACTCGTCCCGCTTGATCTCCTTGACGAATTCACCGGAATCGGCGACAAAGCACTGGATGCGTCCGTTCTCCCTGTCGGCCACGCACAGCTCCTGGCGGTCGGGCAGGTAAACCAGGCTGTGGGGGATGAAGAACGGCACCCGCTTCCTCCTGTCTGAAGAGCCTGGAGGGAGGGAGGGAGGGAGGGAGGGAGGGAGGGAGGGAGGGAGAAGAAGAGAAAGGGTGAACCTAGTGGGACACGAGAGTGTTTCGGATTTCTTTCAGGCTGAATGGTCCCCGATATCTACGGGGAATAAAGTGCTGTGTGTGGCAGCGGGCCTCTTGACACATTCTGCTGATCTGCCGTGAGCACGGAGAGAAGTGGACTAGCGCTCTCTAGTCCGCTGGTGTGTGTGGAGTTAACGTCACTGGAAACCATTCAGAAGCGCGAGAAGCTCCCTGCAGACGGTAACAAAGCAAAGCTGATAACGGAAAATAACAGAATTTATTGTGCAGGACGACCAGCCCCTTTCTGTTGTTGAAAATGTAGGTTTCCTTCCCACGATCAGCCTCGATTCATGTTGCCAAACCGGCATTTTATCTCCGACACGGCTATTCCAAATAAGTACAATGTTGTGTTTCTTTTCCGAATGTAGCCAAGAGTAAAGAACATGACCCGATCAAAACAGCAGTCAAAGTGTATATTTTCAGCACTACGTTTGTTTACCAATGCTTTTTTAAATATCCGCGCATTGCACCGGAAAACGCGAGGACAGGCAGAAGGTATCGTGCCATCCCTAGTATAAACACACACATTTCTCACATCACACACTAACATATAAACACATTTCTCACATCACACACTAACATATAAACACACACATTTCTCACATCACACACTAACATATAGATAAACACATTTCTCACATCACACACTAACGTATAAACACATTTCTCACATCACACACTAACATATAAACACACACATTTCTCACATCACACACTAACATATAGATAAACACATTTCTCACATCACACACTAACGTATAAACACATTTCTCACATCACACACTAACATATAAACACACACATTTCTCACATCACACACTAACATATAGATAAACACATTTCTCACATCACACACTAACGTATAAACAAACACATTTCTCACATCGGCTTATAAACAGACAAATTTCTCACATCACACACTAACGTATAAACAAACACATTTCTCACATCACACACTAACATATAAATAAACACATTTCTCACATCACACACTAACATATAAATAAACACATTTCTCACATCACACACTAACGTATAAACAAACACATTTCTCACATCACACACTAACATATAAATAAACACATTTCTCACATCACACACTAACATATAAACAAACACATTTCTCACATCACACACTAACATATAAACAAACACATTTCTCACATCACACACTAAAATCTTTTTTTATCCACTTTTTCTCCCATTTTCTATATATTTTCTCCCATCCCAATTTCGTATCATCCAATTCAACCCTCCCCTGTCACGGACGCTGTTTCTTGCCTCCCACAAGCCGGCTGCAATGTGGACTAAGGCCATGGTTAGACTAGTGTATTTGTGGCGTTTTTTATACGTTTTTGAATACGTTTCATGTCCCTATTACACAGAAATGCGTTTTTTGGCGTTTTTTTGTGGATACGGCTGAAACGCTAAATTGTGTTTGCGTTTTGGAGAAACGCTAAAATACGCGCCGACAACAGCGTGTAGTCTGCACGGAGCCGTTGTTGCGAAAACGCCCATGCGCAGTAGATACCATCTGCGTGCCCTTCCGGTGACACTGTCCCAAACCAAATAGCTGCAGCTACTATGTGTTGTCAAGTTATTGTTATAAGGACCCCAGTCCAAGCTACAACAGTCTGCATTCCCTTAACAATTGTTTGTATTGAGCCGTATTGTATTGTACCCATATGCAATATGTTAAATAAAGTTTACATCCATTCATTCTGCTAGCATTACCGATTGGCACTGCCACTGGATAACATGAGCTAGTGTTAGCCATCAAACCCTGTTAGCTCAAAGCTCCTCTTTCAACTTAACAAGCATTAAACAAAATGGCCCAGTCATCTATTCACCTTTGTTTAATACACACAGCGTTGTCTCTAATGTTATCTAACCACTGATAGCTCCCGATATCATCAGTTTGGTGCTGGCTAAGTAGCGTGAGCTAACGTTAGCTTCTAGCCACAATGCTATACTGTTATAATGGCAAATTCCATTGACGTTAGCATGCAGCTAACAATGCTACCGATCTTTTTTTAGACTAAACTATCCGCTCTTGGTGGTCACTTGTGTTGATGTTAGTTTTGTTTCATCAACAAATGACAGGCAGAACACACAGTGAATGTATCCGTTTTGTTTATTGCACTTTTATTAGGCTTTGCTGAAAAAGAATTGCTGCATTGAGTAAATAGGCAAGATGGTGGCGCCCATAGGCGTCTGCCTTGTTGACATTTTCTTTGCTGGAGCTTCCAGGAAGTGTATTGGCACATTCAAGTTCTGATTGGTTGAAATTGCCTTCATGTTCGCCACCTACTGCCACCTACTGCTTTGGCAGTGTACTACATCAGTGTGCTCAGGTGACAAAAAAAAAAAAAAAAAAAAAGTGTGACTCGAGGCGCAGGACGTCGCGGCGAAACGCGTATGACAATGATACGAAAATGAAACGAAAGGTGTAACCGCAGCCTAAGTCATACATAGCACAAGTCCCCTCCGGTACTTGAGGTAACAGCAGTCGCATCTTTTCACCTGCGCAGCTCGATCTCTCAGTGGCGAGGAGTAACGCATGGGAGGCTCACGCTGCCCCCGACACTTCCTGATTCTACTGCGCAGGCGCACCAACCGACCTGTAGGAGTCACTGTCCACAACGCCCGATCCCCACTCATCAGTTTCCCACCCCCTAATACGGCCAATGTGTATTAGTACGGACGACCAGCTAAACTGAAAGCAAATGTGGAGCGCTGGGCTCGAACTGACGAGCCCAGCGTCTCCAGCATTTCGTGGCGAGCGCCTTGCCCACTACGCCACGTAGCCGCCCTACATCACACACTAACATATAAACACACACATTTCTCACATCACACACTAACATAAATAAACACATTTCTCACATCACACACTAACATATAAACAAACACATTTCTCACATCACACACTAGCGTATAAACAAACATGTCTCACATCACACATTAGCATAGCGCAGCATTTCCCAAACTCTGGGTCGCGACCCAAAATGGGGTGCGGACCCGTTTTTATTCGTAAAAAAGCTGTAGATGTGTTGATTCAGTTTGGCACCACATACTTATGTGAATCTGGGTTTTCTACTCTAGCATACCTGAAAAACAAATACAGAAACAGACTAAATGCTCAGCATGACTTCAACCAGTTGAAAACTTCAACCAGCCACATACCTCTCATTAGATTTCATTGTGCCATAGATGAGATATTATACCCCTTCTAGCATGATGTCAGGGCAGTATAATTTTTAAATAAGTCAGTACAAATTAATCAGAACGTTGCTCAATGTTGGGGTTTAAGGTTGAGGGACGGAGGGAGGGGATAAGAAATGGAGAGTTGAAAAAGGGGTGAGAAATAGAAAGGAGAGTAGAACATGTTTGTTCATTTAAAAGTGTTACAAAATTGTATGTACATATGTTATGAGGTGGTGAGCAACTTAACATTACACTCTGATTATTGCTGTGATGTACTTTTATAATTAAATAAATACATTTCATATACATTTGAAATTCATGGTTTGTTGTGTTCTTTATCAGTAGTTTATAAATGTATGTTATGGCAATTCATGATGTATTTTTGTAAGTTTTGTAAGTTTTGTAAGTGCGTCCTGGGGAAACACCAAATTTCTCTTTTGGGTCTCGAGCTGAAAAAGTTTGGGAACCCCTGCCATAGCGTAAACAAACACATTTCTCACATCACACACTGGCGTATAAACAAACATGTCTCACATCACACATTAGCATAGCGTATAAACAAACACATTTCTCACATCACACACTAGCGTATAAACAAACACATTTCTCACATCACACACTAGCGTATAAACATCCATCTCTAGCCTCCCGAGTTCTTAGTCCACATTACTTCACCAGAAAACGAATAGAAAAAGACCTCTCGCCTCCTGTGCAGCGAGAGTCCTTGGGTGAGAGATTTACAGGGAGGAGAGCACGGTGATGTATGGCGCCGGGGGTAATAAAGAGGGCTCTGCGCCCCCCCCCCCCCGCACGGCATCAGCACAAAAACATTGGCATAATATTACAGAGGGGAAATCCATAAGAATTCAAAATGCGTTCCATATGTCAAGCAGTGTCTGAGAAGGCCTTCGTTCCAAACAAACTCCTCATAAATCTTTCAACGGCTCTCACTTCTGTGTGTGTGTGTGTGTGTGTGTGTGTGTGTGTGTGTGTGTGTGTGTGTGTGTGTGTGTGTGTGTGTGTGTGTGTGTGTGTGTGTGTGTGTGTGTGTGTGTGTGTGTGTGTGTGTGTGTGTGTGTGTGTGTGTGTGTGTGTGTGTGTGTGTGTGTGTGTGTGTGTGTGTGTGTGTGTGTGTGTGTGTGTGTGTGTGTGTGCATATACCTGCTCCTGCCCATCAAGAGAGGCATCTATCTCCTGGCAGCTGATGGTGGTGATTTACGTGTGTGTGTGTGTGTGTGTGTGTGTGTGTGCGCGTGTGTGTTTATTTGTGTGTGTGTGTGTTTGTCTAATGCATCTCCTATATGTATTCTCATCACCCACCACATCATAAACAATGACAATATTAAAACTATTCACAGGTCAATCAAAAACAATGGTCCCTATGTGTAACAAACAGTCAGATGTAGCTGCCAGCAGCTATTGTGTCAAATAAATAAATACATTAACCACATAACGTGCAACGGCCCGGGCGCTTTTTAGGACCATGTGCCCGCCGGCGGAACATGGCACTTTGCGAGCATCTAGCTGCTCGGGTCCACATTCTTATATAACATATTATATATAGAATGAAAGCCCTATTTGTTGCCGTTTGAATGCCACCTCACTCGACTCGGTTCTCGAGTTACATGCCAATATGTCAGGCGTGCGACTTTGTACACGTAAGCGTCAGATTACCACCCCGGACTCCCGAGGCTCTAGAACTGTCAATCATTCGCCCATTGCGAATTTCGATTTCCAATGATACCACACGTGGGGTTGTGCGAATCAGGGATCTAGGTGAAAATTGACGAGCGAAAAACAGGAAGTGAAAAACATACAGAATGCATTGCCGTCAAATAACGAAATGGAATACTGGAGAACTTTTTTTGTACACAGTTGACTAAAATCACTCTTAATCACCCATTTCTGAATGGATTTTTATTTTTATTTGGACCTGTACTACCTACATAAGACTTCAGGCTATGGACCCGCAGTGTTTTCCAGCTTATACCAATTTTTTGGGATATAATTATTTTGGTATATTGCAACTACTACAGCAAAACGTGAGTACACAATTACAATTCAAGTTCAGCCCTATGTTACTCTATTTCATTAGCGCTAAAAGTGATTTTTCTTTATTGCGTAAGAAAAATCCCCACACTCCACCGCCACCCAAAAAGTGTCAGTAGTGTGGTGTGTGATAAAATAACATCTAATCCAATAACATCTGTCCCCACTCGAACATCCCACCCACCCAGACAGTCACACTTTACATTCTCTGTTCCTGTGTAGCTATTTGTGTAATGACAGCAGGCACGTTGGAAGGGGGGGTGGGGGGGGGGGGGGGGGCAGCAGCCCCCCTCAGTTATTGCAAAGAATAATAAAAAAAAAAAAAAAAAATATATATATATATATATATATATATATATATATTTTTTTTAATGACTATTTATATATTTGTATATTATATACTGTAACTGTATAACTGTAACACTGTATATTATAAGTTTATCCTGCTCAAAGCACTTCACCATTTTAATATTGTGTGTATTGAGCCGTACTGTATTGTAGCCATTCTCCAATCTGTTAAATAAAGTTTTCATTCATTCATTACACTACTGTACGTACACAATCATACGTGTAAAACCGACAAGATTGCAGCAGAGTAGATTTTCGAGTGATGACAGACTGTCACAGACTGATTGAATGACAGGTGAAACAACTAATTGTATTCACCTCCCGTCTCCCGCCCTTCCCACGCGCCACGAACCACTGAGCTACTGTGATACAGTGCTTGCGCAGTCAGTAGATTTGAGCTAGTAGTCAGACTTTGCTAGCACAGAATGTCTCACTCGCAGAAAAGAAAAATATCAGATTTATTTTTTAAACGTCCCGCCGGTCCCAGTGACAGTCCCACTAAATCTGATAAATGTCAGAGAGAGACAGAGACGACAGGTTCAGCCTCAGCATCAGGTATTGAAGAGTTAACTGAGTCTGTTCCCCTATACCCCCCCTCGGGCGCCAGGGGCTTCCACTGAGGGGTGATGCAAATAGGGATGGGGTGTTATGGCAGCTCATGATGGAAAGAGTGCGCACCGAGTCTGATCCCGAGTTGAAGAATTGGCTCCAAAAGAGAGACAACTGGATGTCCAACAACATCCAAAACGAAATCTTACAGCTGTTTGCCCATGATATTCAGCGACAAATTAGAGGCAAAGCATCCAAAAGCCCATTCTTTGGCTTGAGCGCTGACGGAACCACTGATTGATCAACCACCACCAGGCTGATCAATGCCTCGGGCCCCCCCCCCTCCCCCTCTGCCCCCAAGTGACACTGGCACAATGACACTGACTGCACTGCACTAGTCCTTACTGCACTCTTCACTTTATATATATATATATATGTATTCTATTGATTAATCCTCCACTGCACTGTTTCTTGTCCTGTGTCTGTGTTGGTGTTGTCGTTTACTGTGAAAAAAGAAAGGAAAAAAATGCATACACTGTATTGCTGCAACAATTACCAATGTGTTTTTACACAAATGGCTCAATAAAGGAATCTGAATCTGAATTCACAAGTCACTCACTGGAAAAGAACAATTCTCGTGTAATATACAGTTCGCCGATGACAACTTGGAAGCTCAGAACTTCTTTTGGGGTTTTTACAATGCCCGGCCCAGACACAACAGCCGAGACGCTGTTTTTGTGTATAAAATACTTTTACGCCTCAACCTGCCCATGGAGAGGCTGATAGGATACTGTTTTGACGGGGCCAGCAACATGTCTGGGGGGTACAGGCTAGACCAGGGGTTCCCAAACTTTTCAGGCCGCGACCCAAAAAAAACAGTGTCAGAGAGCCGCGACCCCCACTATTATAGGAGGTAAAAAAAATTATATTCATTTTTTTTTTTTTAATAAATGGAAATGTATGGTTGAAACATGGAAACGTTCAAACGCACACACACTAATAAGCATTGGAGGCTTTTAAACAGGGCCGGACTGGGGAAATCATTCTGGCCAGGAAATATAGTGCAAAATATAGCCCCAGTCAGGCCACTTTTTAATTTAAGCAGGGGGTCCCCCACCAGGATTTTTTTTGTTACAAAGACTTCATTTCCTGCATTCTGGTGCAGGCATTTTTTTTATTTGTACCCTTTAAATGCCAGTGTTTGTGATGGCATCACAAATTATTGTTAAAAAAACAGGCTAGCATATGTATGATTAGCAACAACACAGATTTGTATGGATTTTCAGTTTTTTTGTAATTGATAAATACAATATTTTATTCAACTTCAGCCCTGATCATAACACCACATATTCATTTTATAATTCTAACCCTTTAAATGTCAGTGTGTGTGATGGCATATATTTGCAATATATCAAATGCAAAGTAGATTTTTCTGGGGGGGATTATTACAGGCTAGCATGTGTCAATGATTAGCAGTTTTTTGTAAGGGTCCCGCCTCCACCAATCACATGCGGCTCCCTTTGTGTGTGTGTGAGAGCAAGAGAGAGAGAGAGAGAGATAGTTCTCCAACTTGTGTGAGTTGCAGTGATCTCCTGGTTGTTCCCCACCTAGGTTATATAACTATTGCGCTGGTGCAACTAGAAACACTGGTCTGGCCTGCTTCCAAGTTCAGTGGCCTGACAAAAAAAAAAAAAAAAATTTTATCAATGACAGTATAACAAGTATTGTACTTAGTCATTGTTGCAATGTACTTACTGCATTGAATTGACTCATAGGAATAAGGCCAGGGTTAGAATTAGGAATATAGTTAGGGTTATTGTTAATGTTAAGGAAGTGTAATGCGGTACAGTACACTGTGTAACAATGAGCATCTATTCAGTGTGTGTGTGTGTGGGGGGGGGGGGGGGAGGGGGAGAGAGAGAGAGGGGGGAGAGGCAGAAAGAGGGGGGAGAGACAGAGAGAGGGGGGAGAGAGAGAGAGAGAGAGAGAGGGGGGGAGAGAGACAGAGAGACAGAGAGAGAGACAGAGACAGAGAGAGAGAGAGAGAAAGAGAGAGAGGGGAGAGAGACAGAGAGACAGAGAGAGAGACAGAGACAGAGACAGAGAGAGAGAGAGAGAGAAAGAGAGAGAGGCATCTGGGGCAGCTGTCCATGGTGCTGATCAACTAAGCGACCAACACGAGACCACTCTGATAATGTGCAGCATGTTGCAGTGCTCTCTTGACTGAAGAGGGTGGCCAGTACAGTACCGCGGGAATTTGTATAGTGTCCCGTGCCACTGTCAACTAAGATACATACAGTCGGCTCAATTGACATCTCCGCTTGCGTCCCGGACTCCCGGGAGGATTTCTTTTCGTCCCAAATACATATCGTCCCTCGAGCCCTGATGCTTCGTTCTTCACACTTTAATCGCCGAAGACGCTGGAACACGTCATTCCCCGCCATGCTTATTCTGCCGATGGCGCTGGACAGCGTCTTTGATATCAATATTTCAAAAATCTGTGATCGAAATCATATTTCTCCCCCGGAGACATTATATGTACTGGTGAGCCCCTGTCAACTCTCTAATGGTTCAAGAGCGCCATCTGGTGGCCGATCGGCGGATCGCCCAGGGAAGAAACAGGAAGTGGAAGCTGGTGCTCATTTCAATTTGGTCCGATCACTCGCTATAGGTCCCGGGACTTGAGCTCGACACAATGGATAGCGATCCGTTGCCAATAACTCGATAAACAACATGATTTGGACGTATATACTATTATACAACCTGGAAATGGATCGGGTATTTCTACATCCCATAATAGAAAAAAATCTGTTCCACGCTCATCTCCCAACGGCGAGAGGAAGCTACGGTGAGTTTCAGCGTTATTTTTTAATGTCTTCTATACTAACTGCTCTAATGATCATATCACCCACACTAGATGAATGATATAACGTTGCCCACGGAATTATAAACGACCCCCCGCCCATCCGGTCAACATCAGATCATACGTAGTAACTCCTAGAACCACGTCCAGTTGAATTTTTTTTTATCTCGCACAGATTCCTACCAAACTGTATTTGATCATCAATATAATGCATTTAGGGCTATAAATCACGTTCTGGAGAAAACTGCAGAAAACAATAAAAACATACTTATACTTTAGACCGTATTTTAGTATGAATATGTGAATGAAAAAGTATAACGTTGCTACACCCTGAACAATAGATATAGGACTTTGAATGGGCCATAGTAATGTCAATTTAGCAATACAATTTAAAAGGTTATAGCCCTGCAAAGAAGGGGAACTTCTCCATGTTAAATAGGGCTGGCGAGGGATGGTAAATTATGAATTTAACCCCGGCGATCAAAGTGTTAATGTTAAATGAATGTGGCTGGCTAGCTAGCTAACAGACACCGTAATATTAGTTTAATAATACAAGTTACATAATACACGTTAGTTTGTTTAATACTTACTCGCACATCCACAAATAGTCGGTGAAGGAAGGGTCTGCCTTTCTTCCCGATTGCGTGAACGTTGCGGAACATTGTAACGTTAGCTAACTGTTTTGGTAGTGTACACTATGGATGAGTCGGTCGCACTAACCAGTCGAGCTAACGGGTCCTCCTAGTCTAATGTGAGCTATTAACGTTAACGTTCGTTCAGCTGTCAGCTGAGGCAACACGACGCACGCGACAGGGCGAAGTGGATGGGCCAATGGAACCGTGCCCACCCAGTCCTCATGGGAGTTGTAGTATTATGTTATATCACCTGGATTGACTTAATTATTGCAGATGCCTTTTGTAGACTACAATGTTTTTTTTTTCATCGAAATTACGGAGTTACCCAGCCACTGCCGAATTCTACCCGCGGGTGGCGGGTGTTAATGTCAAGCCCTGCATCCATAACTACATAATATTGACTTGTGCTTCTGAGACGTATACAGTGTGTGTAGCTGGGACGTGCAGTGCAGTGGTGTCATACCTGCGCCCCACTCAGAGAGGTATACAGTGTGTGTAGCTGGGACGTGCAGTGCAGTGGTGTCATACCTGCGCCCCACTCAGAGAGGTATACAGTGTGTGTAGCTGGGACGTGCAGTGCAGTGGTGTCATACCTGCGCCCCACTCAGAGAGGTATACAGTGTGTGTAGCTGGGACGTGCAGTGCAGTGGTGTCATACCTGCGCCCCACTCAGAGAGGTATACAGTGTGTGTAGCTGGGACGTGCAGTGCAGTGGTGTCATACCTGCGCCCCACTCAGAGAGGTATTTGCCGCCTGCAGAGAACTTGAGCAGCCTGGCGTTGCAGTAGCCGTCGGACACGTAGACGCTGCCGGTGTGCAGGTCCACGGCCACGTCGGTGGGCTGGCAGAAGTGCGCCTGGTCGCTGCCCGGCTGGAAGGCTTCTCCCAGCACCACCAGGGGCTCGTCTGTCCCAGCAGCACTCAGCTTCAACACCTGAGACCCGGGGGGGGGGGGGGGTTCAGAGGAAGTATTGTGTCAAACAACGTGATACTGAATAATGTGAATGAATGATTTTATTTCGGTATTTTTTTCAATTTCTTTTTACAAAACATAGTAGTAGAACTTCAAAAAAATATATATATATTACGAAAAGGTGTAGGCTATTCAAAGGCTAGTTAAAGCCTATTCACTGTCCTATTACTACAACAAGGGACTGAATCAGTGTCAAACTCCAAGGGGACGTGTCTAAGCACTCTATACCTCTGGTAGTGGAGCAGCTAACCCCTACTGTATAGCCACATGAGTTAAGTAAGGTCATCCTCCATCAAGGAGGCCCCAGCGCTCCTGCCATTAGGGGGGGGCAGGGGGTGGGACTGGACAGCTGAACCGGCAGCTTACCTGATGAAGGGCCACATCAGTGACCCAGTAATTATTGTCCTTGTCTGTAGTGATGCCATGAGGCAAGTAAAACCTGCAGCGAGGGAGAGAGAGAGAGAGAGAGAGAGAGAGAGAGAGAGAGAGAGAGAGAGAGAGAGAGAGCGAGAGCGAGAGCGAGAGAGGGAGAGAGGGAGAGAGGGAGAGAGAGAGAGAGAGAGAGAGAGAGAGAGAGAGACAGAGAGAGAGACGGAGAGAGAGAGAAATAGAGAGAGAAAAGGAGAGAAAATGAGAAAGAGAGAGAGAAGAGAACAAAATAAAAACATATTCCTTAATTGCCTGAAATAAAGACAACATGAATATTTCATCTTCAACATAAACTCTTCTCCAATTACTGCTTTTTTTTTCTTCTTTCGTTCCATATCTCATGAGGGGGAACAATTGAGGTTCATACATAATTGCCTCTTTGCTGTTCGCCGGCTATTAGTTGCTGCCTTGTTGTAAGACAGAATAAGAGAGAGAATGACAGAATAAGAGAGAATGACAGAATAAGAGAGAGAATGACAGAATAAGAGAGAATGACAGAATAAGAGAGAGAATGACAGAATAAGAGAGAATGACAGAATAAGAGAGAATGACAGAATAAGAGAGAATGACAGAATAAGAGAGAATGACAGAATAAGAGAGAATGACAGAATAAGAGAGAATGACAGAATAAGAGAGAATGATAGAATAAGAGAGAGAATGACAGAATAAGAGAGAGAATGACAGAATAAGAGAGAATGACAGAATAAGAGAGAATGACAGAATAAGAGAGAATGACAGAATAAGAGAGAATGACAGAATAAGAGAGAGAATGACAGAATAAGAGAGAATGACAGAATAAGAGAGAGAATGACAGAATAAGAGAGAATGACAGAATAAGAGAGAATGACAGAATAAGAGAGAATGACAGAATAAGAGAGAGAATGACAGAATAAGAGAGAATGACAGAATAAGAGAGAATGACAGAATAAGAGAGAATGACAGAATAAGAGAGAGAATGACAGAATAAGAGAGAACGACAGAATAAGAGAGAATGACAGAATAAGAGAGAGAATGACAGAATAAGAGAGAGAATGACAGAATAAGAGAGAGAATGACAGAATAAGAGAGAGAATGAGAGAATAAAAGAAGATAGAATAAGAGAGAAGAGAATAAGAGATAATAAGAGATACTAAGAGAGAATAAGAGGTAATAAGAAATAATAAGAGATGATAAGAGATAAGATAATGAGATAATAAGAGGTAATACGAGATAATAAGAGGTAATGCGAGATAATAAGAAGAGGTCATAATAAGAGGTAATAATAAGAGGTAATAAGAGATAATAAGTAATATGAGATAATAAGAGATAATACGAGATAATAAGAGATAATAAGAGATAATACGAGATAATAAGAGGTAATACGAGATAATACGAGATAATAAGAGGTAATACGAGATACTATGAGATAATAAGAGATAATACGAGATAATAAGAGGTAATACGAGATACTATGAGATAATAAGAGCATAAAAGGCCCATTAAGCTCCACTTACATGTTTCTGCCGGAGGCCTTGAGGACGTTGCCTTTGACCGGGTCCACGACCAGGATGGTGGACTGCTGGATGGGGCCCAGGGACCTCTGCTGGTAGACGGCCTGGTTGTCGAAGGAGCTGCACACACACACACACACACACACACACACACAGACACACACACAGACACAGACACAGACACAGACACAGACACAGACACAGACACAGACACACACACAGACACAGACACAGACACAGACACAGACACACACACACACACACACACACACACACACACACACACACACACACACACACACACACACACACACACACACACACACACACACACACACACACACACACACGAGGAAAGATCGTTTTCAAGCAGTCTGCAAAAGTGCAAAAACAATATCTGAACAGTGGGATTTGATCTGTGATATCGATTTGTCTTTGGCTGAGCGAGAGATACAGTGCTATCTGAAACGATATTATGGGATATAACACTGGAGAACATTGAAATGACGTAAAAATGCAGCAGAAAATGCTGTCTGGCTTTAATCCGAACCAGAATCAGCCGTCCTCAGCAACTCCTGGAGAGATCCCAGGGTGCTCTGCTGTCCTGCGCTGCGGTGACTTCACCTCGGGTGTTTCAGACGGAACGGTTCTAACGCGTGACCTTCATTTGAACCCTTTTACAGAAACGTTGCATTATGCAGCAGAAGCGCCTCTCCGCTGCATTACACACAGGAAGACACGCCTGGTCCACAGCAGGTAACCGTATCCCTACTAACTGTATCCCTACTAACTGTATCCCTACTAACTGTATCCTACTAACCCTATTAACCCTAACCCTACTAACCGTATCCCTACTAACTGTATCCCTACTAACTGTATCCCTACTAACCGTATGCCGTATCCCTACTAACCGTATCCTACTAACCCTACTAAGCATAACCCTACTAACCGTATCCCTACTAACCGTATTCTACTAACCTACTAACCCTAACCCTACTAACTGTATCCCTACTAACCCTAACCCTAACCCTACTAACCGTATCCATACTAACCCTAACCCTACTAACCCTATCCCTACTAACTGTATCCCTACTAACCCTAACCCTACTAACTGTATGCCTACTGTGTCTGACAACAGAGAACCTCAGACGAAGACATGCACAGCTCCCAGGTTTTCAGAGGAACAATGTTTTTAAACTTCATTATCTAGGAGATGTTAAGTTAAGAGTGTTGTGTTCATTCATAGTTAAAAGACAGTAGAGATGATTTGGGTTGAATGTACATATGCAAACACACGGATTGTCCAAATGGTTCTTCACTGCATGGGTTCAATTATGTTAATCTACCCGAGTCTGGCCTTATTTAGTCTTTTACCATTTTCTCTCATCCCACAATTTAGTCATTATGCCAATTCCCTTCCTGGTCGTTGCGCTGCCCTACGGTTAGTCTTGGGAGGGTGTAGACTACCTACTGTTAGTCTGGGGAGGGTGTCGACTACCTACTGTTAGTCTTGGGAGGGTGTAGTCTACCTACTGTTAGTCAGGGGAGGGTGCAGACTACCTACTGTTAGTCAGGGGAGGGTGTAGACTACCTACTATTAGTCTGGGGAGGGTGTCGACTACCTACTGTTAGTCTGGGGAGGGTGTAGACTACCTACTGTTAGTCTGGGGAGGGTGTCGACTACCTACTGTTAGTCTGGGGAGGGTGTAGACTACCTACTGTTAGTCTGGGGAGGGTGTAGACTACCTACTGTTAGTCTGGGAAGGGTGTAGACTACCTACTGTTAGTCTGGGGAGGGTGTAGACTACCTACTGTTAGTCTGGGGAGGGTGTCGACTACCTACTGTTAGTCTGGGGAGGGTGTAGACTACCTACTGTTAGTCTGGGGATGGTGTCGACTACCTACTGTTAGTCTGGGGAGGGTGTAGACTACCTACTGTTAGTCTGGGGAGGGTGTAGTCTACCTACTGTTAGTCAGGGGAGGGTGTAGACTACCTACTGTTAGTGAGGGGAGGGTGTAGACTATCTACTGTTAGTCAGGGGAGGGTGTAGACTACCTACTGTTAGTGAGGGGAGGGTGTAGACTACCTGCTGTTAGTGTGGGGAGGGTGTAGACTACCTACTGTTAGTCTGGGGAGGGTGTAGTCTACCTACTGTTAGTCAGGGGAGGGTGTAGACTACCTACTGTTAGTCAGAGGAGGGTGTAGACTACCTACTGTTAGTCTGGGGAGGGTGTTGACTGCCTACTGTTAGTCTTGGGAGGGTGTAGACTACCTACTGTTAGTCTGGGGAGGGTGTAGACTGCCTACTGTTAGTCTGGGGAGGGTGTAGAGTACCTACTGTTAGTCAGGGGAGGGTGTCGACTACCTACTGTTAGTCTGGGGAGGGTGTCGACTACCTACTGTTAGTCTGGGGAGGGTGTAGACTACCTACTGTTAGTCTGGGGAGGGTGTAGACTACCTACTGTTAGTCTGGGGAGGGTGTAGACTACCTACTGTTAGTCTGGGGAGGGTGTAGACTGCCTACTGTTAGTCTGGGGAGGGTGTAGACTACCTACTGTTAGTCTGGGGAGGGTGTAGACTGCCTACTGTTAGTCTGGGGAGGGTGTAGAGTACCTACTGTTAGTCAGGGGAGGGTGTAGAGAGCAGCATTCTTTTTCATTTTAAAAGGGTATTTAAAAGGATACAATTACTTTTTAAATGCTGTTTTTTATAGAAAAAAAATCGGATCCAATATGTATGGCTTAAAACTAGAGCTGGGCCGTTAACGGCGTTAACGTGCTGCGTTAACGCGATACTAGTATTGCGCGATAATATAATTGACGCAGTTAATCTACATTTTTTTCTTTTTAAATAAAAAAAAAAATATTTTTTTTTTACCTTTATTTACCCAGGGTAGGTTCGCTGAGCACAGATGCTCTTTTTCAGTAACACCCTGCTTCACATTCACACAGTTCCATTCACACCTGGGAGCTGCCCAGTACAACCACAGTTGACACCATTGGCCACTGAGCAACTCCACTGGAGCAGTTGATTTGCATTGGCAGGGTTTGGCCCTGTCTGGCACCCAACGGGAAAAATATTATAGGCACTATAAGTGGACACCGCTACATAAAACAAGCTGGTCTGCCTGAGTGACTGGTGGAAGAAGGAGAAATAGAGATTGGACTGATTGAGTCAAGCCATGTCACATAGTTCAAGTTTGAAATGCTTCTTTCTGTTTTGCTCCTGAGAGTGTGCTAGATACTGTACTGTACTGGTAATATTATTTATTTGTGTTAACTTCTGAATAAAACAACTTATTAAACACAAGTACATCTTATTGAACATTATTTTGATATTTCATTACCAATTATCAACAGCTTTTTCAAACAGTCTGTAATGCATTTTGGAAACGGGAGATGGGCTCATGGTGTAATGGGCAACCTGGCCTGAGAAACGTAAGGAGGAAAGAAAAAGTAAGGACTTACTTCTGGTCATTATTTGGGTAGAACACACATATTTTGAATGCCTTCGGCAGATAATTTTTTTTTAGCCATTTTAAGGACCACAATGGAAATAAGCTCTGAGCTTTTTTGTGTTTCATCCTTGGCAGTATATCCCGACTGTGCTCTTCTGTCACATGTTTATTTTTTTATATTGTCAAATAAAGTCATTCATTCATTCATTCATTCATTAATCTAGATTAAATCCAGGATTGCAGATAGATTAATCTAGATTAAAAAAATTAATCTATGCCCACCTCTACTTAAAACCAATTGCCGACAATTAGTTACACTTTGAATAAAAAATTTGAATTTCTTGATTCAGAACTATTTCATCATGGATGAACAAAACGTTCAATGCGAATGGTTGATTTGAATTTCAATGACTTTTTAAGCACCTTGTTAAAAGAAATTGGTTGTTTTCAAGGAATTCCAGGCCTCGACTTTTTGTGTAAAAAAATCAAGCACTTTAAGCACTTCAAGGACCTTGTGCGAACCCTGCCCTCCTCGCTGAACCGGCGGCGGCCAGTAGGAGTCACTGTTTGCAGCGACCAGGAGTCATACTCCACCAGATCCACACCCTCCAACACTCTCAATACTGTATTCATGAGAACGACTGAGCGAGCCCGAGGCAGCGCTGCTGGGAACTGAATATGGGTCTCTGTCTGCGGTGACAGGGGAGCCGGAACACACTGCTGAGGGCCGGCTGGCTGAAAATATATTTTATATAGTCAAGTCAAGTGTTCCTTTAATATACCCCTTGGGGACACCCAGGTGTCATAGCAGCACGAGGGGGGGGGGGGTACAGGCAGAAAAGCTAATAATAGAAATAGTAATAATAGTGGAATCGCAGAAGGGCGGCTACGTGGCGCAGTGGGCAAGGCGCTCGCAACAAATGCTGGAGACTAGGCTCGAACAGGATGCTTCCTGTTCGAGCCCCGCTCTCCACATTGCTTTCAGTTTAGCTGGTCGTCCACAGTAATACACATTGGCCGTATTACGGGGAGGGAAACTGAAGGGTGGGGATCGGGCGTTGTGGACAGCGACTCCTACAGGTCGGTTGGTGCGCCTGCGCAGTAGAATCAGGAAGCGATGGGGGCGGGGCCCCTCCAAAGCCCAGACCCCTGACGCTGAAAGATCGAGCCGCGCAGGTGGAAAGATGCGACGGCTGTTACCTCGAGTATCGGAGGTAAGTATCGTGCTATGTATGACTTAGTCCACATTGCAGCCGGCTTGTGGGAGGCAAGAAACAACGTTCGAAGACAGGGGAGGGTTGAATTGGACGATATGAAAAATTGGGATGGGAGAAAAATAGAAAAATGGGAGAAAAAGTGGATAAAAAAAAATTGTGGAATCGCAGAATTATCAGACAAGATCATGATGAACAATTAAATCAACTACAAATGTAATAAGACTGAGTGCGACCCCTGTCTCCAGAAAATAAACACAAATGGATACAAAAATCTGATCTGGCGGGGGGAGGGACAGTGTGTGTGCACGTGTCAACAATGGGATAGGAAGACTGGAATCTTCATTCAACAGCGACCCCTGAACACTTTGAAGGCTTGGCGGAGCAGGTTTCAAGGTGCCGGTCCAGGAGCCTGGCTGCATGCAGACGATACAGAGAGGGAGGGAGCTGCCTAACTAACCTAATGAGCCAGCTCGTTAACTCCCCTCCACCCTACCCCCCTCTACACCTCCACCCTACCCCTCTCTACACCTCCACCCTACCCCCCTCTACACCTCCACCCTACCCCCCTCTACACCTCCACCCTACCCCCCTCTACACCTCCACCATACCCCCCTCTACACCTCCACCATACCCCCCTCTACACCTCCACCATACCCCCCTCTACACCTCCACCATACCCCCCTCTACACCTCCACCCTACCCCCCTCTACACCTCCACCATACCCCCCTCTACACCTCCACCATACCCCCCTCTACACCTCCACCATACCCCCCTCTACACCTCCACCATACCCCCCTCTACACCTCCACCCTACCCCCCTCTACACCTCCACCCTACCCCCCTCTACACCTCCACCATACCCCCCTCTACACCTCCACCATACCCCCCTCTACACCTCCACCATACCCCCCTCTACACCTCCACCATACCCCCCTCTACACCTCCACCATACCCCCCTCTACACCTCCACCCTACCCCCCTCTACACCTCCACCCTACCCCCCTCTACACCTCCACCATACCCCCCTCTACACCTCCGCCATACCCCCCTCTACACCTCCACCATACCCCCCTCTACACCTCCGCCATATCCCCCTCTACACCTCCGCCATACCCCCCTCTACACCTCCGCAACCCGGCCCACGTCTTAGAAGCAACGGCAGCTTGTTAGCAGACCAGTTCACACAGAAAGAGAGAGAGAGAGAGAGAGAGAGAGAGAGAGAGAGCAAGAGAGCAAGAGAGCGAGAGAGCGAGAGAGCGAGAGAGAGAGAGAGAGAGAGAGAGAGAGAGAGAGAAGGCCCCACGCCAACCGTTAATAATACCGCACCTTTTCTCTTTTCTTTACTGTAAGCGCCATCGAGGCCAAGGCAATAGAAGCTGGAGACTTGACTTTGATAATTAATGAGCCTGTCCAGACCTACCGGTGTTCAGGCCGTGTCCGGCAGATGTTCCCCAGCTGCGGGGAGGCGAGGGGGCAGAGGTGCAGGTGCTAAAGGCTGCAGATGATGTCCCTGTGTGTGCTTTGAGGCTCCGAGGCTGATCCTCTTAATTAAAAGGTGGGTTGACTCAAGCGGAGACCGGCGGTGTAGGGCAGTAGTTCCGATTCTGGCTTTCAATTGTGTGCATCCGTTATTCACAAGGAATCACAAGTAATCCCTTAGCTCTGTATGATAGCATGTACTATAATGCTGTATATAACATAAATATATATTCCCACCGCATATACCTCTCCTCACCTGTCTGTACCTGTACATAGCCCTTTACTGTATCTATATCTGTACATATCACCCTCTGCTGCTGGCCTGTAGTAGTAATACTAAGGGTGGGGGGGGAAATCGATACGTGGTAGTATCGCGATACTTTGCTTGGCGATACTGTATTGATACAGGGATGCCAAGTATCGATATTTAATTATTTATAAAAAATTTAAGGAAATACAAATAAAATTTGTATAAGGATGTTGCATTGTTCATTTCAATACCTGTAATAATACAGTAGTCCACACACACGCACACATGTGCATTCAGTTAAGTTGGAATATGACTGTAATACAAACAGTTCAGTTTGTCAGGTACATGCAACACAGATTACAGTGTTGACACCTGTCTGCTTGAGAAAATACCATGTTCTGCAATAAAAATTATTGAAGTGAGATGAACAGACTGAACTTTATTTTATTAGATAAAACATGTTGACAAAGTTTTACTTTGCAGTTGAAAAAAGGTAATACATTAAATGTTATCAAAAAATAAAATAAAATAAATTCACAATACTCAGCGTATCGCGATATATTTAGTATCGCGATACTATCGTATCGTGACGCAAGTATCGCAATAGTATCGTATCGTGAGGTCTCTGGCGATTCCCACCCCTAAGTAATACTGTCTCTATTTATTACACTACAACTCTGTACATACATCTGATTAGCGCTACACTCAGTAGTACTCATTTGTATATTGTGTACCCACTTTAATCACCTGTACATTGTATATTACTATTGCACTTTACTGCTACATTTGCACTCTGGTTGGATGCCTAACTTATTTTTGTTGTACTGTACTTGTGCTGTATGATGATGACAATAAATTGGAATCTAATCTAATCTAGCAACAAGCATAAAACCTCAAAGTAAAAGCCCCCAAAACAGAATTTCTATAAGAAATTCTATCAAAAGGCAGCATTGCAGCAAAAAGCCTCCGTCTTGGTCTCGTTCACGGCTTGGCCCAGTTGGGCTGCCGTTTAAACTAATACAGGGGAAATTGGGAACTCTTTGAACTTGTATTGGAGGAGATGTGTATTCAGAGGGTAATGACGAGGGCTAAACTCCTGAGCGCTGAAGGAGTTTCTGCCCCAATTAATGTCTCCCGCCTGAGACTGGTTCCTTTTGAACAGAAGAAAAACCGCCGGGAAGAAAAGAAAAATGTAAAAAGGGAGAATGCACCGTGGGCAGACGGGGTCTGGTGCACACAGCCTATAAAGGAGCACTTCACCCAAACATGTGTGAATCAAAATATAAATGGTGCATTTATATAGCAGATTTTATGGAAAGTGCTTTACCATTTTTTTTGCTCCTCACATGCAGCCATTCACACACCGACGGCGGAGGCAACCGTGCGAGGTGCCGACCTGCTCACCGGGAGCAATTAGGGGTCAAGTATATTTTTGATATAGTTTCGCTGTTGTTAAAATGTAAATCTCCAATTCACCAACAGCTACTATTTTTAAAGTAACCGTCGGTAGTGTGATAGTAAAGGGTTAACCTTCTGTAGTGTGCCAGTGAAAGGGTTAAAGGGACGTGTCCGTCCATCGTAAATAGTTGGAGCGTTCCCAGACGTTCATGCTGGGAATACAAATGTTCTCAAAATCAACTCGCCCGGTTAAATAAAAAGATAAAAAAAACTAACAGGTGCATCTCGTCTGGATGGAAAGGGTGGCCTGAGCTGAAGCTGTTACAGCCACAGCCAGGGCCTCTCTCTCTCTCCTGTCTGGCAGCAGGTCTCCACGCCCTTATAGGGGCAGCTTCCTGTCTCTTCATCCCCACGCTGTCTACCTGGGTCATCCTACACACCGGAGACTCATCAGGTCATCACCGAGCCTGGATATGAGGCCTGCGCCCCTGCCACTCCCCGTCCGAGTGTTGCTTCAACTACCGTGGTACTAGGACTCTAACCTATATGCTTCCTCTGTCTCTGAACCTGCCCTGTTCTAACTTAGCTCTCTGTGTGTAGGATCACACAACCCTGGACTACTCCCCACCCGTGGACGTCTCCAGCCTGGACACTGCCTGAGGTCACATGGAGTGACCTGCTTCTGTACATTTCATTATCCAACCTTGTCAACGCCTGGTAGCCATTAAACACCCTAAACCGCCTCATTCTCCTGTGCCTTGTGTTCTGCTCTTGGGTTCAAACCTAGACGCCACCCTAACAGAAGCCGTCAGTAGAAGAGACAGGATGGAGTTGGAGACCCAGTATAGTAGGTGACAAATGGTTTTTAACAGTGACATTGTGCATTTAAGTGCTGCCTGGTCACTGCTAAAGTGCTTTGTACCAAAGCCCAGGAGGGAACACTGAGAGTTAACGGAGTGGATAGACATTGGGGAGACCGTTTCCACCATTCATTCAGAGAGAAGGCCGAGTAGGTAAATCACAGCTACATTAAACAACAGCACCAGAATCTCAAGCGCTCCCACATCCCAACGAACCAGAGGACATGAAAAAGGAAAAGACCACCCATTAGGTTTAGACTTGGCTCATGAATGGGGAGCGTTGTAATCTTCAATGAAAAGTATAAGAAGACAACAACAGCAATAGAAAAAAACTATTTCCCACAATTAGTTATACTTTAAACAAAACTTTCAATGCGAATGGTTGATTTAAATTTCAAGGCCTTTTTAAGCACCTTGTTAAAAGATTGGCTGTTTTCAAGGAATTCCAGGCCTTGGCTTTTTTTTGGTAAAAAATCAAGCACTTTAAGCACTTCAAGGACCTTGTGCGAACCCTGTACATGGTTAAAAAAAAATTAATAAAAAAATAAAGAAAATATAAAGAAATAAAAGTACAGATTTAGGAGGCCATAATAACTACTGTATATGAGAGCTTTGATCCGCTGGGCTCAGGCTGTGATCTCTCTACATTTTCCTGGGCTTGAAATCGTGTCGGGTTTGCTAAACATTTCTTAATGCAGACTTTATAGCGTGTGTGTTGTCATGAATATTGCATGAGCTGTGTTGCCATCAACCAAATTATAAACTAGAGAAAATATTGGGATTCAGAATTAGATTTAAACTAATTTGAACGTTAGAGTTAGGGACTCATTTAGCTCCCACAGCGTACAGAGAGTTCAGTCTCTATCTGAGTCTAATCAAACATGTAATCACTAGTTTTAATCAGTTCATTGTGTATTTTATTATTGCTTATATTATTATGTTTGACTGTGTTGTAAATACTGTGTTGTACTTTTAATGCTTCCGTTCTAGGTGTATTGTTGGTCTCATAACATCTTGCCAAAAGGACTACAGTTGTGAATTAGCCAGCTGGCTAAAACTGACACATTTACAGAAATGTTTATCAATGTGTACTGTCCTTTTTAAGTCATACATTTGCATACATTTTTTTTTACTTTTAATTCTTTCTGTAGTTAATTAAATTCTTTCTGTAGTTAATTAATCGCAATTAATGCGATAAAGTCCCAGCCCTAATTATTTTTACTGTATGGAGCACAATCTCAGGAGGCTCATACAGAACCAAGCATTTCACTGTAATGTACACGTACCTTATAATATAGGACACAAATAAAACAAAAACTTGACTTACTTGACCCCCCAGCGGTGCTCTCCTCTGTGGAAGATGACCAGGTTGGAGTCAGAGTCGAGGGCCAGGCCCGACACCTGACCCAACTGGAGAGGGCTCTCCGGCCAGGCCTTCACCTCCTCCAGATGGTAACCTGCACACAAGCCACAAGTCTGCCGGTCAACGCTGAAGAGCCACGAGGTCCTCTGTATCGGGGCAAGAGGCAGCGCATGGGTGAAGGTGATCACTGGCATGAGGTGATGTCAACAAAAGAGGCCCCTCGCCCACTTTCCTAATGATCTCTTTGCTCCCGTGTCGATGCCCGCTGTTTCTAAATCCAGATAAATCTGCCAATTCAGGAGGATGCAGCAAAAGCGGATTAGCGCGACAAACATTATCAGCTCGTCTGCACATTGAGCTGTGGGGTGGGTTTGACCGCAGATGTCAAAGTCAAAGATGACGGCGGGTGACCTGCCAGGCATTCTCATGAAAAGGCTCAGAGTTCAAACAAAAAATTATCGTTTGTTGTTTATTTGGATCCCCCATTGGTAGTTACCAAGGCAACAGCTACTACTCTTCCTGGGCGTCCACCGGGGTCCAACGGGAACGTGTGTAAACACAGCTACTGACACGGTTAACCCTTTCACTGCGACAATACACAGAAGGTTAACCCTTTCACTGCCACACAACAGCCGGTTAACCCTTTCACTGCGACACTAACCGTCGGTAGTGTGATAGTAAAGGGTTAACCTTCTGTAGTGTGTCAGTGCCAGGGTTAACCTGGAATCCGTTGGTATTTAGATGCCTCTGTGGGGCGTCACCTGCACCTCTCTCGGGGCACCGTGTCCTACTGAAGCCAGCGAGACCCTTCATTCCACACGGCAGAGACACGGCACACCCAACACACACTTAGAGCCGAGATAAAACAAGACATCCGTCAACAGTTAAATGGTAAATGACATGTTAGGAGTCGACTGAAGATCTAAGAGCATAAAACTAAATAAAAACAGCTGAAATGAAACAAATTAAAAAGACACGTAAGTTCATATTTATGTACCGACAAGAAAAAAATCACGGCACAGTGCAATTGAAGTGCATTCCCTGAAGAACCATGTGCAGAGATGTATATATAATTATATATATTATATACACACACACAGAGTCAGGTCCATATGTTTGTGGCACACCACCACAATGGACTTGAAATTAAACAATCAAGATGTGCCTCAAGTGCAGGCTTGCAGCTTTAATTTGAGGGTATTTTACACCCAAAACAGTGTAGAGATTACAACAGTTTCTACATGTGCACCCCACCCTTTTTAAAAGGACAGGCAATTGCCTGAGCTACAGGCAATCTGAGGAGGACGCAGCTGATATCCTGTATAGGTCCAGCCAGGGGAGAATTTGGCCTCTGTGTTTACTACTGCGCATGGGCGTTGGGCAAGAAACGGCTCCGTATCCGGCTCGCGCAAATTACATGGCACCATTGTCGGCGAGTTTCGGCGAGTTTCCAAAACGAAAACACCCTTTCAGCGTTGCCACTAGGAAAACGCGTTTTCCTGCCAAAACGGCGTTTCTTTTTAACGTGGACATGCAAACGTAATCATTCGAAAATACAAGGTTGCTGTTTTACCCCAGTGTAACCACGGCCTTATAGTAACCCTGTTTTATGGCCCTCGACCAGAAGAATTGTTGACACTAGTTGAGATTAACCCTTTCACTGCCACACTACCAAAGGGTTAACCCTTTCACCGAGATAATAGAGAAGGTTAACCCTTTCACTGCCACACGACAAATGGTTAACCCTTTCACGGCGACAATACAGAAGGTTAACCCCTTCACTGCCACACGACAAAGGGTTAACCCTTTCACTGTGACAATACAGAAGGTTAACCCCTTCACTGCCACATGACAAAGGGTTAACCCTTTCACAACCACACGACAGAAGGTTATCCCTTTCACTACCACACTGTAGACGGTTAGAGGGGGAAAAAGAAAAATAGTTTAGCTAATGAAATGGAGCGGCGTTGGCCATTTCATTATGTAACTAATAAGTAGAGTCAAGGGGGGCGACACGTAATGACACGTGTAATCACATCCATTCACCAAAACAATGGAGCGTGAGCATGTTTCACACAGTAACAAACACAATCAATAAAGTTCAGGACGAAAAGACATGACGCTAGCGGCAACAAGAGCACCTTCAATAACATTGTTGCTGCTCTTGTTCTGCTAGTTTCAGGCATCCTTCCAGTGTGTTCCATTGACAAGACGAGGATGTATGGTGTGGTTCCACATCAAATCAACTGAGGGATGTGAAACGAATACTAACATTAGGATGTTCATAATGTCATATATTTGATACACTTTAAAAGATGCATGCAATGAAAGGTGACAAAAAAGCTTGCTCTTTCCAAACCCGTATTGATAGACACTCTTGGATAGATTGTGAGATACTCTTTCAGAAGTTTCTCCATTTCCATACGGAAATAACCACCAATAGATCCACTATTCAACACCTCAGACTTCCGTGCCTGCCCGCTGGCTGCTTCCTCTGGGGGTGGCTGTACTCAGGGTGCTTCCTCTGGGGGTGGCTGTACTCAGGGTGGAGGGCTGACCCACAGATAAACAACACTATGTCCACAGGAAGTCGAGCGGCACGGCTTGGGTCCCACTGGCCGCTCCCAGAACACGGAGGAGCAGATGCAGCTACACCTGCTACGTGTCCCTCATTACATCTCTAAAGCTGATCCAGACGGACCGGGGAGACGGGCCGAGCGGCTGCATCCCTCCCAGACGCCAGGTGCACATTTAGACAACGGAGCAGCTAAGCAGCCGGTCGGTAAAAACAAAGGACAACAAAAGGCCGACTTGATTGGCATCCAGCCGGAAGTTACTCGAGGCAAAACATCCAACTTGATTTTTGTCCTTGGAACGGCTGACGTGCCGAGCTGATGTCGGGGCTTTGTGTCAGGCTCTCAGGGACAGGAAGTTAAGATGTGTCAGGCTCTCAGGGACAGGAAGTTAATGTGTGTCAGGCTCTCAGGGACAGGAAGTTAAGATGTGTCAGGCTCTCAGGGACAGGAAGTTAATGTGTGTCAGGCTCTCAGGGACAGGAAGTTAAGGTGTGTCAGGCTCTCAGGGACAGGAAGTTAAGATGCGTCAGGCTCTCAGGGACAGGAAGTTAAGGTGTGTCAGGCTCTCAGGGGCAGGAAGTTAAGATGTGTCAGGCTCTCAGGGGCAGGAAGTTAAGATGTGTCAGGCTCTCAGGGACAGGAAGTTAAGATGCGTCAGGCTCTCAGGGGCAGGAAGTTAAGATGCGTCAGGCTCTCAGGGGCAGGAAGTTAAGATGTGTCAGGCTCTCAGGGGCAGGAAGTTAAGATGCGTCAGGCTCTCAGGGGCAGGAAGTTAAGGTGTGTCAGGCTCTCAGGGGCAGGAAGTTAAGATGTGTCAGGCTCTCAGGGGCAGGAAGTTAAGGTGTGTCAGGCTCTCAGGGGCAGGAAGTTAAGATGTGTCAGGCTCTCAGGGGCAGGAAGTTATAAGAGCTTTGTGTCAGGCTCTCAGGGGCAGGAAGTTAAGATGTGTCAGGCTCTCAGGGGCAGGAAGTTAAGAGCTTTGTGTCAGGCTCTCAGGGGCAGCAAGTTAAGAGACAAAGGGGACAGGAAGTTAAGAGACAAAGGGGACAGGAAGTTAAGAGACCAATGCACCGCAGGGCTCCTGAAGGGTTCATCATTCAGCCTCCTTGGAGTCACCTTTGGGAATGCAGCCTAAATTGGTGGCAGCGTGCGCTCCAGCGGAGCCTGAGTGCTGGTCTACAGTCTGCCTCCACAACACTCTCTACTACACTCTCCTGCTCCTCTACTACACTCTCCTGCTCCTCTACTACACTCTCCTGCTCCTCTACTACACTCTCCTGCTCCTCTACTACACTCTCCTGCTCCTCTACTACACTCTCCTGCTCCTCTACTACACTCTCCTGCTCCTCTACTACACTCTCCTGCTCCTCTACTACACTCTCCTGCTCCTCTACTACACTCTCCTGCTCCTCTACTACACTCTCCTGCTCCTCTACTACACTCTCCTGCTCCTCTACTACACTCTCCTGCTCCTCTACTACACTCTCCTGCTCCTCTACTACACTCTCCTGCTCCTCTACTACACTCTCCTGCTCCTCTACTACACTCTCCTGCTCCTCTACTACACTCTCCTGCTCCTCTACTACACTCTCCTGCTCCTCTACTACACTCTCCTGCTCCTCTACTACACTCTCCTGACGGCTCCTCTACTACACTCTCCTGCTCCTCTACTACACTCTCCTGCTCCTCTACTACACTCTCCTGCTCCTCTACTACACTCTCCTGCTCCTCTACTACACTCTCCTGCTCCTCTACTACACTCTCCTGCTCCTCTACTACACTCTCCTGCTCCTCTACTACACTCTCCTGCTCCTCTACTACACTCTCCTGACGGCTCCTCTACTACACTCTCCTGCTCCTCTACTACACTCTCCTGCTCCTCTACTACACTCTCCTGATCCTCTACTACACTCTCCTGCCCCTCTACTACACTCTCCTGCTCCTCTACTACACTCTCCTGCTCCTCTACTACACTCTCCTGCTCCTCTACTACACTCTCCTGCTCCTCTACTACACTCTCCTGCTCCTCTACTACACTCTCCTGCTCCTCTACTACACTCTCCTGCTCCTCTACTACACTCTCCTGCTCCTCTACTACACTCTCCTGCTCCTCTACTACACTCTCCTGACGGCTCCTCTACTACACTCTCCGGCTCCTCTACTACACTCTCCTGCTCCTCTACTACACTCTCCTGCTCCTCTACTACACTCTCCTGACGGCTCCTCTACTACACTCTCCTGCTCCTCTACTACACTCTCCTGACGGCTCCTCTACTACACTCTCCTGCTCCTCTACTACACTCTCCTGCTCCTCTACTACACTCTCCTGCTCCTCTACTACACTCTCCTGCTCCTCTACTACACTCTCCTGACGGCTCCTCTACTACACTCTCCTGCTCCTCTACTACACTCTCCTGCTCCTCTACTACACTCTCCTGCTCCTCTACTACACTCTCCTGCTCCTCTACTACACTCTCCTGCTCCTCTACTACACTCTCCTGCTCCTCTACTACACTCTCCTGCTCCTCTACTACACTCTCCTGCTCCTCTACTACACTCTCCTGCTCCTCTACTACACTCTCCTGACGGCTCCTCTACTACACTCTCCTGCTCCTCTACTACACTCTCCTGCTCCTCTACTACACTCTCCTGACGGCTCCTCTACTACACTCTCCTGACGGCTCCTCTACTACACTCTCCTGACGGCTCCTCTACTACACTCTCCTGACGGCTCCTCTACTACACTCTCCTGCTCCTCTACTACACTCTCCTGACGGCTCCTCTACTACACTCTCCTGCTCCTCTACTACACTCTCCTGACGGCTCCTCTACTACACTCTCCTGCTCCTCTACTACACTCTCCTGACGGCTCCTCTACTACACTCTCCTGCTCCTCTACTACACTCTCCTGCTCCTCTACTACACTCTCCTGACGGCTCCTCTACTACACTCTCCTGCTCCTCTACTACACTCTCCTGACGGCTCCTCTACTACACTCTCCTGCTCCTCTACTACACTCTCCTGACGGCTCCTCTACTACACTCTCCTGCTCCTCTACTACACTCTCCTGCTCCTCTACTACACTCTCCTGCTCCTCTACTACACTCTCCTGACGGCTCCTCTACTACACTCTCCTGCTCCTCTACTACACTCTCCTGACGGCTCGGATAAAGAAATAAAACCACCACAGGCTCCACGCCACCGGGTCCCATCTGCATTTAGAGCACGAAACCTGGTCCGACCGCGGCTGACCCGCCTCGCGTTAGTCCATTAATGAGAGCAATGAAATGGGAGGGATATGGGAGCTTTGAATAAAAAATAAAATAAAAAAGCGACAACAACAACAACGACTAAATATCACATGTGGCGGTGTACGATACAAGCACGAGCCAAACCGCATGCTTCAGACCAAAAAACCGGACCATGCCAAAGAAAAAATTATTTGAAAAAAGGGGGGTTGTTTTTAACAGAACGACAAAACGGACGTCCTCCCACGAAAAGCCGGACCCACCTTGGTTCTCAGCCCCGGCCCCGGGAGCGACGGAGAGGGGGCCGGCCGGGGGGGCCAGGGGCCTGGCCGGGGCCTCGAGCTGGTGAAACCTGTGCACTCTGTCCCTCGCCAGAACGCCGTGGTCCCGGGCCGGGAAGCCCAGCCGCTCGCCCAGCCAGCCGGGCCGCTCGATCTCAGCCACCAGCCGGGCGTGGGCCCGCTGAGCCTCGCCCGGGGCCCGGTACTTATGGACCTGGACTATGTCCTCGCTGTCGGCCAGCAGCTTGGACAGCAGGGAATAGAGGTCACCTGCACACACACACAGACACACACACACACACACAGGACAGAGATATAGAGTGCAGATAGGAAAGGGGGGGGGAGAGGAGGAGAGAAAAGGGAGAAGAGGTGGTTGTGTGTTACAGCTGGGAGGAGGAGGAGGAGGGGTGGTGTCAGAGAAGATACATTCCATTGGGACAGTGATGAAGCAGCTGGAAAAAGGGCAAGGTGTTAGAACACAGGAAACAAGAGAGGAGAGGAGAGAGAGGAGAAGAAAGGAGAGAGAGAGAGGACAACAGAGAGGTGAAACAGAAATCCATGCATGCTGCAGACAAGGGGACACATCTATTCTCTCCTTGATCTCTCCACGACTATTCACATCGTACTGGTGTCATTTCCACGACACAGTTTGGCAGCAGCTGTGATTAAACTCCAGGGCCACACGTGTTTCAGCCGTTTGAATGTCCCAGCCTTTGCATTTAGTCATTTAAGCTGATGCCTTCACCCAAAGCGACTTACAAATTGTGAACACTGAACACGTATTGTACGTTGTGCATAGTAGTATAGACATAGCAGTATAGTACACAGTAGTATAGACATAGTAGTATAGTACACAGTAGTATAGACATAGTAGTATAGTACACAGTAGTACATAAAGCAAGAAAGGTTGGTTTTTGGTTGTTTTGGATTGAAAAATTGTGTTTTTAAATCCGCTGCGAAAAATTTAGTTTCAGCTGTCCCGACAGTGATGGGAAGTTCCACCACTGCAGAACCAGGACAGAGAACAGCCTGCTTCGTTTCAAAGACCCCCTGGGTGCCTGAAGGGGAATCAAATATACAGTACGGCTTAGCTGTTCCGGGGGGGTTCACATGCCTTGGAGTCGACAGTGTACTTTTGTACTTATTTTATGCCTATTCTTAAGTCTGCACGTTTACATTGCACTACTTTTATTGTCTTTTATACCTATTCTTATGTCTGCAATTCATGCAGTTTTTTATTCTGCCAATTTGCGTGCTGATTTTATGCCTATGTTCATTTTATACTATATAGATAGTTATTCATATTTATTATTGTTATATTGTAGAAATGTATGCATTGAAATGTCTGTAACGTCTCGACGACGTTGAAAATGAGTGACCTCAATTGTCTTTGAGAATAAATAAAGGTTGATGATGCATATATATATACTGTATATATATTACACAATATGTACTGTATATATATATATATTACAATATGTACTGTATATATTAAAATATGTACTGTATATATCGTGGATGACTGTATAGTAAAAAGCATGGATCCATGATGGTACCTTCATATTCAGTATATACCTCCCAGCCCTACTTTAGCTAGAACCATCACTTGGAACTTAAATTAATCAAGGAATTGATTAATTGGGTTATTAATCCCTCACATGGTTACAAGATCTACCACCAACCGAGCTTGAAGTTATATCATTGAGTGATTGGCAAGAAAGATTCTGGTTTCCATGATATTTCAAAAAACGTATTTCCGTGGTCAATATTCCCATTATTTTCCCACATATATTTCCAGGACTTAATTAAACAATGTGCAGGAACCCTGGTGGATTGTTGGGTTAAAGTCTACACCCTCCCCAGACCGACAGTAGGGCAGCATGTGGTAGTCTACACCCTCCCCAGACTGACAGTAGGGCAGCATGTGGTAGTCTACACCCTCCCCAGACCGACAGTAGGGCAGCATGTGGTAGTCTACACCCTCCCCAGACCGACAGTAGGGCAGCATGTGGTGGTCTACACCCTCCCCAGACCGACAGTAGGGCAGCATGTGGTAGTCTACACCCTCCCCAGACCGACAGAGGGTAGCATGTGGTGGTCTACACCCTCCCCAGACCGACAGAGGGTAGCGTGTGGTGGTCTACACCCTCCCCAGACCGACAGAGGGTAGCGTGTGGTGGTCTACACCCTCCACAGACCGACAGTAGGGCAGCATGTGGTGGTCTACACCCTCCCCAGACCAACAGAGGGTAGCGTGTGGTGGTCTACACCCTCCCCAGACCGACAGTAGGGCAGCATGTGGTGGTCTACACCCTCCCCAGACCGACAGAGGGTAGCGTGTGGTGGTCTACACCCTCCCCAGACCGACAGAGGGTAGCGTGTGGTGGTCTACACCCTTCCCAGGACTGTGACACACACTGGGAATTAAAATAACGAGGAAATGGGAGGGAAAGGCACCGTACTTTTGAATCCCGACAGTATTTTCCCCATAAGCTCGCCCATCATACTGCTTAACCCTTTCACTGCTGCACTACCAAACGGTTAACCCTTTTAACTGCGACAACACACAGAAGGTTAACCCTTTCACTGCCACACTACAGAA